>NW_027507718.1:151828860-151971360 GCF_037356315.1 Lithobates pipiens
CTTTATATCCTTTCATTTTGAATCTCTCTATGATTATCTCGACCTGTTGTTCATAGTCAACCTTGTTGCTACAGTTTCTGTACAACCTCATCAGTTGGCCTTTGGGTATATTCCCAATCCACTGTGGATGGTGACAGCTAGTGGTTGGGGTATATCCATTACAATTAGTGGTCTTGAAGAAGGTACGTGTACCCAAGAATTCCTCCTGTTTATAGATTTGTAGATCCAAATAATCTGTATTCTGACAGTTCCAACTTCCCGTAAATTTGATATCATAGATGTTTTGATTAATTTCATAAAAAAATATTGTAGTTCTTCCGGTGTGCCCCCCCCCCCCCCCCCCCCCCACACTATGATAATATCATCTATGTATCTTCTATAAAATTTGAGGTTCCCCCTGGGCACTCCGTAAATTTGCTCATCCTCCCATCTATTGAGAAACAAATTGGCTACGCTGGGGGCATACTTTGCCCCCATTGCTACGCCTTTTGTTTGCACGTAAAACGTGCCCTGATATCAAAAATAGTTGTGGTTCATCGCCAACTTCAAGCCTTCCATGATGTATTTGATTTGTTCTTGTCTTAGCTCTGATTGATTTTTTAATGCCCATTCTGTACTACTTAGGCCATCTTCCTGCTTGATATTTGTGTACCATGAATTTACATCAATAGTCACCAATATATCATTTTCTTCTATCTTAAAATCTTTTAATTCCCCTATAAGTTGCTTACTGTCTCTTAAATATGACTTTCCCTTCGTGACTATAGGTTGTAAGTACCCATCGACATAGGCTCCCAATCTAGAAAAAAGGGAGTCTATACCGCTAACAATTGGTCTCCCTGGTGGATGGGTTTGGTCTTTGTGGATCTTCTGAACATAATATATCACTGGAGTTTTCGCTACTTTAGGAGTTAAATATTTAGATTCCTTTTTGTTTAAAATGCCTATATCTTTTCCCTTCTGTACATACTCCTTGAGCATCTTCTCATATTCCCCCTTGGGATTTCTTCTCAATTTCTTATATGTATTTGGGACATTTAGGAGTTTTTCCATCTCCTTCTCATAGTCCTGTTTATTTAAGATGACAAGGCCCCCTCCCTTGTCCATGGGTCTGATGACAATATCTTTCCTTTTTTCCAGTTGTTTGATAGTATTCCATATGTTTTTCCTTTCTGATTTTTTGATTTCCAACTCCCTCAGATCTTTCTCTACCATTTTCTTAAAAACTTTTATGCTCTCATCTTGTTATGTTTTGGGATTGAAAGTAGAATTGTTTCTCAGTTGGGAATGTTTGTAGACTGTGTTGTTCTGTTCTTTCTTATTATGGCCTTTCACTGCAAAAAATGTTTAGATGTTAAGCTTTCTTACAAATTTTTGTAGATCAATGAATGTTTCAAATTTGTCCAAGTTCTTATCAGGAGCGAATTTCAGGCCTAAATCTAACACTGTATTTTCTTGTCTGGTCCATCTCGGGTTCCAACCCCCATTCCCTCTGTACTGTCCGTGATATTGGTTTCTTGCTGGGTGGCGGAAGGGCCTCCATCCACCTGGTGGGCCCTCTCTCGGACCTGTTGGTCTATATCTTTGTCCTCTGTGAAAAAAATCCCTTCCATACCCTTGGTCCCTATATGGGGTTTCTTGAGGGTACTCCCTTAAAGGGGACTATCTGTTTCCATGTCTGGGAATATTAGGTGTATGGGGGGTATAATTTTGATGCCCCCTTGGAATGTTCTGTCCGGGTGCTCTTTGATTTCTATCCAAGCTTCTATCAGGTCTCACACGAGATGGTGTATATGGTTCCTCTGTTCTTAGTGTTCTATCCTGTGTTTGTATGGGATTGTACCATTGTTGGTCTTCTCTATTGACCGAATTTTATATATTATCGTGTATAGTATATTATAGTATAGTGTGGGGGGCATACTGGAAGAACTACAAGACTTTTTTGATGAAATTAATCAAAACATCTATGATATCAAATTTACGGAAAGTTGGAACTGTCAGAATATAGATTATTTGGATCTACAAATCTAGAAGCAGGAGGGCTTCTTGGGTACACGTACCTTCTTCAAGACCACTGATCGTAATGGATATACCCCAACCACTAGCTGTCACCATCCACAGTGGATTGGGAATATACCCAAAGGCCAAGTGATGAGGTTGCACAGAAACTGTAGCAACAAGGTTGACTATGAACAACAAGTCGAGATAATCATAGAGAGATTCAAAATGAAAGGATATAAAGAAAAGTAACTCCGAAATTTAAAAGAAAAGATCATGAAGATGGAAAGAAATACACTGATTGAGAACACAGCTGAAAGAAAACAAAAAACATAGAAAAATCTGGAAATAGCCTTCCTTACAGGATACAGCAGACAATACAGGGAGGTGGAAAGCATTGTAAAGAAACACTGGCCTATTTTACAATCCGATCAAGTGTTGAATACCATACTACCGAGAAAACCCTCATTTATCTATAAAAAAGCACCCACGTTGAGAAATAAACTGATAAAAAACACCATTGATCCACCGAAACAAATTAAAATATTTGAAAACTTAAAATGGTTCTTCAAATGTGGCAAATGCCTTCCATGTAAAAATAGCAAACAAACCAGTAAGAAAAAGACCACCTTTAATTCAACCACTAATGGTAGAGAATACAAGATAAATAAACTAATCTCCTGCAGCAGCACACATGTCACCTATGCCATTGAATGCCCGTGCCAAAAACAATACGTGGGGAGAACCACACGGGAATTGCACGTTAGAATAAGAGAACACATCACTAATATAAAGAATGGTTTCCATAAACATAGTGTCTCAAGACATTTTAGGGACTTTCACAATCGAGATCCAAAACAAATGATCTTTTACGGCATAGATAAAATAAGAGGCCATTGGAGGGGTGAAGACAAACAGTTAAAAGTATCACGGAATGAGACCAAATGGATCTTCAACTTGTACACCCTTCAACCAGCAGGAATGAATATTGATTTGGATCTCAATTGCTTCCTCACCAATTTCTAATAGATCAAGGGATAGCTAATTCAAAAAGAATAAACTTACTTTATATAGTTTTTGGGACAACATAATCTAGAAAAACAGCTTATGGGGTCGGATGTTATGTATTCCATTTAACATCCCTGGATGGATAGAAAATAATTAAGGTTGTACTATCAGATCCAGAATATGGTAAAATACATAGTGGGGGATAGGGTCAGAACGCATGATGAACCTTTTAGGTCTGATACCTTCAGATCACCCCGTAAATAATTTTCCCACCAATTTAATTTAATAGAGACCCAATAACATCTTATGTACACCTCTCTTATAAGTTCTGCATACACTTTTTCATTGCCTTTTACCGTTCCGGTAAATACAATTTTGAGAAAAGGTCGAATGTTATTCATGGGGAAATTTTTCTCTTCCAACTTATACAGTACACCTTCCCTCACCAAAACCAGATATTCTGCAATATGTATTTCAGTTTTTATAGGATTCCCCATATATTAATTCTTTGGGTGAAGATAGAATGTTATTCATTTGAAGGACTGAAGAAAAATTGGGAATTAACAATAACAACATTACCATCCATAAACCATAGAAGGGTATTTTGGACTTATCCCCTTTAATAAAAAAAAAGGGTCTCTGTCCTATTCCTCTCCAGTATTTTTACAATTTTCCGGGTAGGGTCCGTTTATTTAACAACTACCGGTTGGTACCCCCAAGCCCATCTGTTTCCAACATATATTTCAATTTTTCAGCTTTGCATATATATTTTTTAACTTTACATTTTTTAACAGTATGATTTTAATTTATTTTACATTTTTATTTATTTACTCAATTTTTCCTAATTTTATTTTACCAATATATACACAAGTATTTTGTATTCCACATTGCTAGGATTCATATCCTAGGTTTGTTTTAATTTGATGACAGTTGCTTTAAGTGGGATGCAGGGCTCTACGCAGAGTGTTATTATGAAATGCGTTTTCAGATTAAACTTTATATACAGACGAGGATAAAGATTTCACTATACCCGCTGTTAACATGACATTTCCGGTTTTAGACATCTACAATGTGGACGAACACTGAGCATTACAGATAATGCTGGCATTTCCCATAGTCAAAATGGTGTCTTGCATCGCGCAGACGCAGTAGAGCGCTGCACCCTATTTAACCAGAGAGGTGCACCAATATGGCCGCTCCAGAGAAAGTCGTAGTGACGAAATGCGTAGGGCGTGACCATAATACGCACTCTCTCTGGCTTAGAACGCTACGGCGGATGGCTGTTGTATTGTTGTTATACGAGTGATCTCTCCGGCTTAGAACGCTACGGCGGACGGCTGTTGTATTGTTGTTATACGAGTGAGACACTGTATAAATGTGAGTAGATTTTTTATATAATAAAGTGTTCTGTGAGACGGTTTTACACTATGGATGCCCTTCTCTTTTATGAAAACTTTGCCTGAGGTACCCCCGACGGACCATTTAAAGGAACCCCCTAGAGGAAAACCACACAGCGTCACAGGGGCTCACACTGTGGCAGTGAGTTTACCCCCAAAGGGGGCAGGTGATCTGGTGAGGGCAACAAGAGTTCATTTTTGGATACACATGTTGGGGGATCTCTCTCTCTCTCTTTTTGAGTGGAAACACTCTATTCTCTTTGCACTGTTTGGACTAATTGGCCAATCCTGAGTTGGACTTATTTTTCAATATACTATATTTCACTTATTTTGAACTTCCTTTTTCACTATAGTCATTCGTTTAACCCCTAGCAGGTTTTGATCACCACTTTTCACAACATATCATTATTTCTGAGAAAGAAATTGTTTATTTTGTGGATTATTAACAAGGAGTTGTTTATTGCATGTATATTAATTTCACTTATTAGAACGGCACAAACACTTAACTAATTATTTATGCACGTATAAAGTTGGTACACATAAACATATATATATATATATATATATATATATATATATATATATATATATATATATATATATATATATATATATATTTTTTTTTTTTTTCCCCACAATATTTGCCGGTTATTAATTTTACCATTCTAGGAATTTTTTTTTCAACATAATCTTTCCCCCCCACTAGGGTGGAGGCATTCAGTAGAGGCTGCTCATACCCATTAATCAGTACCTCAAAATAACCCATAGCGCAATCTCACCTCTTTTTTGTCAAGATAAGGTCCGCAACCTTACCCTTGTACCATGGATCAAGGAGAGTGGCCAGCCAGTAATGGTCTCTCTCCTTGATCCGAAGAATACGAGGATCCTTCCACAGGCTTTGCAGGATCAGAGAGGCCATACAGCGTAGGTTAGCTGAGGCATTCGGTCCGGAGTCCTCTGGGTCACTAAGGACAACATGATCCGCAGCTACCTCCTCCCAGCCACGTACAAGTCCACGGGTTTCTTTGGACTGTAAATCATCCCTACAAGACTGCTTCTGCTGATGCTGAGTGCCACGCTCCACCTCCATGCTGACACAATCATCCTCCTCCTCGTCCTCTTCCTGTGTGATGGGTGAGACAGCAGGAACACTGTCTGGATAAAGGGGGCCTTGAGAGGCAAGGAAGTCCTCCTCTTCCTGCCTCTAGTGCCCTGTCCATTATTCCACGCAGCATATGCTCCAACAGGTGGACAAGAGGTACAGTGTCACTGATGCATGCACTGTCACTGCTCACCATCCTTGTGGCCTCCTCAAATGGTGACAGGACAGTGCATGCATCCCTGATCATGCCCCACTGGCGTGGTGAGAAAAAACCGAGCTCCCCTGACACTGTCCTGGTGCCATAGTCGCACAGGTACTCATTGATGGCCCTCTGCTGCATGTGCAGCCACTGCAGTATGGCCAATGTTGAGTTCCACCTGGTGGGCATGTCACATATAAGGCGGTTCTTGGGCAGGTTCAACTCCTTTTGGAGCTCAGCCAGCCGAGCACTGGCATTAAATGATTGGCGGAAATGCTCACAGACTTTCCTGGCCTGCTTCAGGACATCCTGTGAGCCCGGGTACCTTCCCAAGAACCGCTGCACCACCAGGTTAAGGAATGTGAGCCACACAGATTACATGGGTCAGTTTGCGGAGGGTGGAGAGGAGGTTGGTGCCATTGTCGCAAACCACCAATCCTGGCTTAAGCTGGCGTGGCATCAACCACCTCTCAGCCTGCCCCTGCAGAGCTGACAAAATATCTGCTCCAGTGTGGCTCCTGTCCCCCAAACAAACCAGCGCAAGCACGGCATGGCATTGTTTTGCCTGTGTACTTGCGTAGCCCCTTGAACGCTTACGGAGCACCGCTGGTTCCCGAGGACAGAGCACTGGAAGAGGCTATGGAGGAAGAAGAAGAGGAGGGGGTGGAGGAGAGAGGTGTGTCACAACCAGTAGTAGCATTTTAGAGGCGTGGTGGCAGAACAACCTCCAACACTACTGCACCTTGTCCTACATCCTTCTCAGCTGCCAGAAGAGTGACCCCAATGGGCCGTGAAAGACAGGTAATGTCCCTGTCCATGTCTGTCGATGAGTCAGCGGTAATATGCACCTTACCGCTGACCGCCCTGTCCAGCGAGGCAAGGACATTGCCTTCCACATGCCGGTAAAGAGCCGGAATTGCCTTTCGTGAGAAAAAGTGGCGTTTGGGGACCTGCCACTGAGGAACCGCACATTGCACAAACTCACGGAAAGGGGCCGAGTCTACCGACTGAAAAGGTAGCAGTTGAAGTGCTAGCAATTTAGCCAAGCTAGCATTTAACTGCTTGGCATGTGGATGGCTGGGAGTGAACTTCTTTCTACGGTCCAGCAGCGGGGGCAGGGAAATTTGCCTGCTACAATCGGATGTGGGTGTACTGCTAGCAGAGTGCCCGCAAGCACTACACCTTAATTCCTCTCAGCGCAGGTTTCAGAGAGGACTGAAGGTCTAGTGGGGTTGGAGATCCCAGCTGATGAGGAGCAAGGAGGGGTCTGCTTTGTTCTTTGGTGTGGGTCTTACCTCAAGGTAAGCTTGCCAACGAGCTGCATGGTCAACATATGTCTGGTCAAGCATGTGGTGCCCAAGCGGCTGATGTTTTGGCCACGCGAGATACAGAGAGACATATGTTGCAAATAGCAGCGGTGAGATCTGATACACTTGTCTCAAAAAAGGCCCACACCAAAAAACTTTTAGAATGACGCGCAGAGACAGTGCCCTGCACAGGCGGAGCTCTGCGGTGTGATTCAGTCGGTGTGCTGCCCCTAAGCTGGCCCCCGGAGGGCATCCTGCCTCGTTGGAGATGTGCCTCCTCCTCTCTCCTACCAGGCACCCAGGTGGAGTCAGTGCCCTCATCATCCCCTACCTCTTCATCTCTGGAGCAAACCTGGCAGTATGCGGCAGCTTGTGGAACATGACTGCTAGATAGATTGCTGTCCTTCTTGAGCATCCCCTCTCTCTGTGCTCATGCTACTGCCTTCCTCTAGCTGAGTATCATCATCAGAGCCTACAAAACACTTTGTAGGCTCTGAGTCCACCAGTTTAAATGGCAGTAGTTGGCGGGCTATCAGTTCTGACAAGCAAGCCGTCAATCGTTGGGCAAGAGGGTTATCCGGTGTCATCATTTTTTTTTTACGCTCGAACATTTGGCTCACGGAAGCCTGCCTTTTTCCAGAAAAACGTGAGGACGGCATGATGGAAGGTGGAGTGGAGGACAATTCTGAGGAGAGAGGAGAAGGAGAAGTAGAAAACAAGGCTGGACGGTGAGAGCCTGGAGTGTGGCTTTGTGGATTCCGATGCACCCACTGGGCTCGGTGATGGCAGCTCATGTGCCTTCTTAAGACGGTCGTCCCTAGGTGAGTGTTGGGCTTACCGCAACTTATGCGTTGATTGCAAAGGCTGCAGGTGGCAACACTATTGTCAGCAGCGGACACGTTAAAAAAAGCCCACACTGCGGAGCCATGTGCCGGCGTCCTGGGAGCGCCAGATGTGACCGTACATGGTTGATGCCTCGCTCCTGATACATTAGCAGTCTGCTTTGTCCCTCCTGTGCAATGTAAGTTCTTCCTGCTTCTCCTCCCTATCTGCTGGTCCATATCTCCCTCTGAACTCCCCTCCTCTTCCTCTCTTGTGGGCACTCACGTCACATCACTAGACACGTCATCATCGCCGTCACCTTCCCCACCACTATAATTAGAGATCTCGGAGTAGGCAGCAACACCGGGGACCAACCTCCTCCTTGGGCTGATCTGGGTACTGTCGTCAGACTGCTGAGTGGCGGTTGTTGCTACTTCCTCTTCCTGATCCAATGCCAAGAGTGGGTGCGCATCAGAAATGTCTTGATATGGATCGGAAAATAATTCCTGTGACTCAAGCGGAGGGTATAAGGTGGTGGTGGTGGTGTTGGTGGTAGTGTCTTTGGGGGTGCACACAGCAGAGAGTGAAGAAGAGGGTGCAGATCGAGAGGATGAGGAGGGTGCAGAAGAGTAAGGCTGAGTGAGCCACTCAACCAAGTCTGGTGCGTTCTTTGACGTAATCAAACACACCTTCTGCAATTTGCCACTTTGGCTCAAGCCTGTTGCTCCTGCCCTACCCCTACTACCCCTGCAGAAGGGCCTGCCTCTTCCTCTGCCTGTCATTTTTTAAATGACCCTGTGACAAAAGTCTCTAGAGAAGTGCAGTGTGTATGTGGAAGAAGGTATATAACACCCCGCTTCAATCCGTTGTTTTGGGGGGCCGCTGGTCTATCACACCAGTTATAATACTTTTCTCTAATTGCGTTTGTCACTCTTTGTAGTATCGCTGCAGAACCGCTCAGCAGTCACAATGCTGCACAGTGGAAATGCACTATACTATGCTTTCTATATTTGGAAGTATTTTATACCTCTATTACACCCCTATATACTGCACACCAAATAGTACACCTATACCAGTCCTTAAAAGGACCTTTGTGGACCTAATAGTAGCTAGCTAGTAGCTAGTGAATTGCAGACTGTCCCTGCTCCAAAAACAAAACTGTCCCTCCCTACACTGAGAAACCACAGCTGCAGAATCGGTCAGCAATCAGCTCAGCAGCACAGCAGTGAAGTATAATATACTTTCTATATTTGAAAGAAAGTATATTATACGTGTACAACCCTATATACTGTACAGCTATAGCAGTCCTTAAAAGGAACTTTGTGGACCTAGTAGCTAGTGATTTGCAGACTGTCCCTTCTCCAAACACCAAACTGTCCCTCAGTCCCTACACTGATAAAAGACAGCTGCAGAATCGGTCAGCACTCAGCAGCACAGCAGTGAAGTATAATATGCTTTCTATATTTAAAAGAAAGTATATTATACGTGTACAACCCCAGGGCTCAAGTCCTGCGGGAACGCATGAGAACGGAGTTCCTGTACTTTTTCCACTACAGGAACTCAGTTCCCGTTAGCAGCCGTGTCCTGGAAGACTTTGAAGTATGCAAGCTGTGTGGCAGGTGTTACACCAGCAGCTGCCGACACAGCTCACAATAGTAAGTGCTGCACACCTGACCTTTCAGGCATTGCCAGTAGGGGGCCCCATGACAGCTTCCACTTAGATCTCCCTGTCAATCACAGCTAGCTGACGGGTAGATCAGGTCCCTGCTGCTAAGAGATTGTATTTAATCAGACCTCTTGTGATGCGCTCCTCCCCACCGGCCCCTCCTGATTTTTTGTCTCCTCACCCCCCCCCCCCCCAGTCTCCTGCATACTTTCTATGTGTGTCCCGCTGAATCCCCCCTCCTCTATCTTCAGTGCCATTAGATGAGAGAACCCAGAGGAGGAGCACAGCTATTCTGCTCACAGGACATGCAGAGAGAGAGGTGAGCTGAGGGAGGAACATCAGTTTAGGGTGGTAAGCTGAGCACAATACCTGGCAAAGTTTAATGCCAGGAGGGAAGTTTATGTGGAAATATGTAAAGGGTTGGAATAGCAGCGAGTTTGTGTTGGAGCCCTGCAAAGTTTGCAGCCCCCCAAGCTAACATACATCTCCTAAGCAGGAACACATCACTATCTTCCCAAGCATTCTGTCCAGATAATGTGCAGTTCATTTATGACCTTTCCGTTTAACCCTGTGTTATCCAAACTCTGTTCAATGAAAAGTGTAAACTCACCACATAAACACTCTATATACAAAATAACATTCCCCAATAAAGATGAGAACATGATGTTCACATTTGCATGGAAGCACAATTGAATCAATGCTGATTATTCAGAGAATTACTGTATTTATGTTTATTTAGGATTGTTTTTTTATGTACTAACAGTTAAGCTTCATACACACAATACGAAAATTAAATGAAAAATACCACTTTTGAAACGTTCGTGCATACGAGCATATCATTTTTTTTTTTGGTGTGCAAGTGGATCTTGGGTGGGAGTTCCCACACTTTTTTCCCCAGGACTTGACCCCTGTACAACCATATATACTGTACACTTATACCAGTCCTTAAAAGGACCTTTGTGGACCTAGTAGCTAGTGAATTGCAGACTGTCCCTGCTCCAAACACCAAACTGCCCCTCAGTCCCTACACTGATAAAAGACAGCTGCAGAATCGGTCAGCACTCAGCAGCACAGCAGTGCACCATAATATACTTTCTAGCATCTCTCTCCCAGAAGGGCGCGATGGGCTCTTTTCTTGTCGAGCTTTAATTACATTGTCTCATTCTTACCCGGGAATTAAGAATGTAAGGGCTGATGCCTTGTCACGACAATTTTCCTCCACTTCCAAGTCGGAGTCGGTTCCGGTTCCTATGATTCCTCCTGATCGTATCTTGGCTATGGTTCGCACCAGTCTTACTTCTCCTTTGGGTGACAAAATTCTTGCTGCTCAGGTCCATGCTCCTCCTGATAATCCTTGTGACCGCTGCTTTGTCCCAGAGAGTCTCCGTACTGCAGTGCTCCAGACTTACCATTCTCCCAAGGTAGCTGGCCATCCTGGAAGAATCAACTCATTTGGGCCATCTCCCAACAATTCTGGTGGCCTAGTCTACGGGCTGATGTTAGTGCCTTCGTAGCTGCCTGTCCCGTGTGTGCTTAGAGTAAGACTCCACGACACCTTCCAGTGGGCCTCCTACAACCCATACCCAATGGAGAGAGGCCCTGGACTCACCTGTCTATGGATTTCATTGTGGAATTGCCCAACTCCCAAGGTAACACTGTTACCCTTATGGTGGTTGACCGGTTCTCAAAGATGTGTCATTGTATTCCACTTAAGAAGTTGCCCACCTCTAAGGAACTGGCTTCCATTTTTGCTCGGGAGATCTTTCGCTTACATGGGCTACCCAAGGTGATTGTTTTGGATAGGGGCAGTCAGTTTGTCTTCCGGTTCTGGCGAGCCTTTTGTGCACAGTTGGAAATCCAGCTTGCATTCTCTTCTGCGTATCACCCGCAGTCTAATGGGGCTGCAGAACGAGCCAATCAGTCCTTGGAGCAATTCCTACGTTGCTATATTTCTGACCATCATAACAACTGGTCTGACCTATTACCTTGGGCAAAGTTTTCTCACAACAGTGCCTTGAATTCTGCCTCCCGATTGTCTCCATTTATGGCGAATTATGGTTTCCAACCTTCCATTTTGCCTGACTCATTTGTTCCGCAGAGTATTCCTGCGTTAGAGGAGCATCTCCGTGGTTTTCGTTCCACTTGGGTACAAGTCCAGTTGGCTTTGCGTCATGCTAATGATAGGTACAGACTACATGCTGACCGCAGACGCCTGCCTGCGCCTTCCTACCAGGTTGGGGACAGGGTCTGGCTGTCATCTCGCAAACTCTGGCTTCGTGTTCCCTCACTGAAGTTTGCACCTCGGTTTATTGGGCCGTTCCGTATCCTTCGCAGGATTAACCCAGTAGCTTACACATTGGACCTTCCTCCTAGTATCAGCATCTCTAATGTGTTTCATGTCTCCTTATTGAAACCGTTGGTCTGTAACCGTTTTACCACCTCAGTGCCACGTCCTCACCCTATTCTGGTTGAGAACCATGAGGAGTATGAGGTACAATCCATTGTTGACTCCCGTAGGTTCCGTGGGCGCATACAGTACCTGGTGCATTGGAAGGGGTATGGTCCGGAGGAACGCTCCTGCATTTCATCCTCTGATGTACATGCCCCAGTTCTCCTCCGCGAGTTCCATAGATGGTTTCCCCTCAAGCCTGGTGGCCCTCCGAGGGAGAGGGGTCATTGAGGGGGGGGGGTACTCTCAGGGCTGGCTTAGCCCTTCCTCCTGTGGGCTGGCCGCTCAGCTGTCAGCTAATTGCCAGCTCTCTTCTCTTTCCACAGTTACCAGCTGTTCTCGATGATGCTCGTCTGACCTGCCTATTTAAAGCCTTCCTGCTCACTTTTTCATTTGCCTTCGCATTGGTCACATCACAGGGAACCATCTCCTGCTGTTTATTCCAAGACTGGCTTGCTGACATCCCACCTGGCTTCTTATCCTGCTTGCAATTGCTCTCCTTGGATCCCTGACTCCCAGCCTGGCTGATTACCCAATCTGGTTAATGAACTTTGGTCTGGCTAACTACCCGATCTGGCTACAGGACTCTGGCTATACTTGACTACGCTTTTTTCTATTTACCTTTTTATTTTTATTAATAAACAAGTGTGATTTGATTGTACTTCTGTCTCAGTCTATTTCATGGTTTCTGACAATTACAACCCTATTTACTGTACACCCAGGGGGGGACTGACCATTAGGACACTCGGGCGCTGTCCGAGGGCCCGGCCAGCAGGGGGCCCCACAGCACACTGCAGCCGCGGTCCGTTTTGAAAGTGACAAGGAGAAGCAGCAAGCAGGTCTTACAGATTTGGCTGTTATGAATGAGATCTGAAATAGCAGAGGATCGGGTGTGGTGAGCTGCAGAGGACTCCTTACACAGAGTTGTGTCTAAACTGAGTGACAGTCAGCCAGTGTATACTTCTCCTCCTGACTCTGCTCCTCTTATCTAGACATGGGCGCCGTCAATGAATTATTTTCGTTCTGTTCCGTTTCGTGTCCGAAAATTCCGTTCTGTTTCGTACGAAATACGAATTGTCGTTCGTTCGTTCTTTACGATGAATTTAAAGACAAAAACATTGCTCATTATGCTTATTATGACTTGCAGAAGACTTCAGTAATAGAAGTCAATGTAAGTTGCCTGAAGACATCAGTGAAGGACTTTCCTCCACTCTGGGCAGGCTGCCAAGAAAAGATCAAAGTGATACAATGTTTCTTCTTCAATGGGCTGAACTCCATGTGTAGAAGTTCTCAGTTTAACCATTTAAAGACTAAATCTTTTCTGACACTTGTTGCTTACAAGTAAAAATCCAGTATTTTCTGCTAGAAAATCACTCAGAAGCCCCAAAAATTATATATATATTTTTAGCAGAGACCCTAGGGAATAAAATAGCGGTTGTTGCAATATTTTATGTGATGCGGTATTTGCGCAGAGGTCTTTCAAACGCAAGTTAGCCCTTTTTTTTCGGTCGACATCTAGAGAGCACTGACATTAGCAGCGTGACATACAGCAATGACACCTGCACCGTGATAGAGTGATCTGACACCAGCACCGTGATAGAGAGAACTGACATCAGCAGTGTGACATACAGCAATGACACCTGCACCGTGATAGAGTGATCTGACACCAGCACCGTGATAGAGAGCACTGACATCAGCAGCGTGACATAAAGCACTGAAACCAGCACCGTGATATACAGCACTGACACCTGCACCATAAGCAGCCCCAGGAGGAAGTCAGCATAGCACAGGGATGGTGGGAGCCCCTCATAATAAGCAGCCCCAGGAGGAAGTCAGCACATCACAGGGATGGTGAACTTTACAAACCTACAGGTCATATTTGCAGCCACAAAATAATTACTAGCTGTGCACACATAGTCCCACCACATGGCCAATGACATAACACATGTATGACATAACTACAAGCATTCTTTTTTTATATGTGAAATTCTGAAAATTCAGGAATCTTGAGACAATGGAGGCGAGGCAAGGTGAGGGTAGGCAAAGAAGAGGGTGCAGGAGATGATCACCAGCACCAGCACCGTGATATAGAGCACTGACACCTGCACCGTGATAGAGTGATCTGACACCAGCACCGTGACATAACACATGTATGAGGTGAATCTAGGATCGACAACTACAAGCATTCTTTTTTTATATGTGAACTTCTGAAAATTCTGGAATCTTGAGATAATGGAGGCGAGGGAAGGTGAGGGTAGGCAAAGAAGAGAGTGCAGGAGATGATCACCAGCACCGGCACCGTGATATAGAGCACTGACACCTGCACCGTGATAGAGTGATCTGACACCAGCACCATGACATAACACATGTATGAGGTGAATCTAGGATCGACAACTACAAGCATTCTTTTTTTATATGTGAAATTCTGAAAATTCAGAAAACTTGAGATAATGGAGGCGAGAGAAGATCAGGGTAGGCAAAGAAGAGGGTACAGGAGATGATCACCAGCACCAGCACCGTGATATAGAGCACTGACACCTGCACTGTAATAGAGTGATCTGACACCAGCACCGTGACATAACACATGTATGAGGTGAATATGGGATCGACAACTACAAGCATTCTTTTTTTATATGTGAAATTCTGAAAATTCAGAAAACTTGAGATAATGGAGGCGAAGGAAGGTCAGGGTAGGCAAAGAAAAGGGTACAGGAGATGATCACCAGCACCAGCACCGTGATATAGAGCACTGACACCTGCACTGTAATAGAGTGATCTGACACCAGCACCGTGACTTAACACATGTATGAGGTGAATATGGGATCGACAACTACAAGCATTCTTTTTTTATATGTGAAATTCTGAAAATTCAGAAAACTTGAGATAATGGAGGCGAGGGAAGGTCAGGGTAGGCAAAGAAAAGGGTGAAGGAGATGATCACCAGCACCATGATATAGAGCACTGACACCTGCACCGTGATAGAGTGATCTGACACCAGCATCATGACATAACACATGTATGAGGTGAATCTAGGATCGACAACTACAAGCATTCTTTTTTTTATATGTGAAATTCTGAAAATTCAGGAATTTTAAGATAATGGAGGCGAGAGAAGGTCAGGGTAGGCAAAGAAGAGGGTGCAGGAGATGATCACCAGCACCGTGATATAGAGCACTGACACCTGCACCGTGATAGAGTGATCTGACACCAGCACCAAGACATAACACATGTATGAGGTGAATCTGGGATCGACAACTACAAGCATTCTTTTTTTATATGTGAAATTCTGAAAATTCAGGAATCTTGAGATAATGGAGGCGAGGGAAGGTGAGGGTAGGCAAAGAAGAGGGTGCAGGAGATGATCACCAGCACCATGATATAGAGCACTGACACCTGCACCGTGATAGAGTAATCTTACACCAGCACCATGACATAACACATGCATGAGGTGAATCTGGGATCGACAACTACAAGCATTCTTTTTTTATATGTGAAATTCGGAAAAATTCTGGAATCTTGAGATAATGGAGGCGAGGGAAGGTCAGGGTAGGCAAAGAAGAGGGTGCAGGAGATGATCAACAGCACCAGCACCGTGATATAGAGCACTGACACCTGCACTGTGATAGAGTGATCTGACACCAGCACCGTGACATAACACATGTATGAGGTGAATCTGGGATCGATAACTACAAGCATTCTTTTTTATATGTGAAATTCTGAAAATTCAGGAATCTCAAGATAATGGAGGCAAGGGAAGGTCAGGGTAGGCAAAGAAGAGGGTGCAGGAGATGATCACCAGCACCGTGATATAGAGCACTGACACGTGCACCGTGATAGAGTGATCTGACACCAGCATCATGACATAACACATGTATGAGGTGAATCTGGGATCGACAACTACAAGCATTCTTTTTTTATATGTGAAATTCTGAAAATTCAGGAATCTTGAGATAATGGAGGCGAGGGAAGGTCAGGGTAGGCAAAGAAGAGGGTGCAGGAGATGATCACCAGCACCAGCACCGTGATATAGAGCACTGACACCTGCACCGTGATCATGCTCATTATGAGGGGCTCCCACCATCCCTGTGCTATGCTGAATTCCTCCTGGGGCTGCTTACGGTGCTGGCGTCAGTGCTTTATGTCACGCTGCCGATGTCAGTGCTCTCTATCACGGTTCTGGTGACAGATCACTCTATCACGGTGCAGGTGTCAGTGCTCTATATCACGGTGCTGGTGCTGGTGATTAGGGATGAGCTTCGTGTTCGAGACGAACATACGTTCAACTCGAACATCGGCTGTTCGCCCCTTCGGCGAATTCCGAACGTTATGGGCCGTTCGCGCCAAATTCGTGTGGCGCTCACGGCCCACAATGCACTGCGATGGCGCAGTGCATTGCTGGCTCATGATTGGCCAAGCATGCACTGTGACCCCGCATGCTTGGCCAATCACAGCGCCGGCAGCGAGGAGAGCCATGATTGGCCACAGGCAGGAAGCCTGTGGCCAATCATAGCTCAGGCTGTGTAGTACACGCCCCACACTATATAAGGCCGCCAGCGCGGCGGCCTTGTGTAGTGTGTTGGCGTCTGAAGCAGTTAGTGGGTGTTCTGTGTACCTTCAACACAGTATACACTGATCGTTATCGGCCGATTTTTCGATCTTGCTCTTCTGTAGTGGTTGTTGTCTGCGTGCCCTTACCACAGTATACACCGCTATATTCACCTGACCTATATAGCTAGCGATATATCTATCTTTTATAATAGAGCTTGCAGTCAGTGTTAGGAGCTTGTGCGTGCTCTGTACCCAGTACACACCGCTATATCCACCTACATAGCTCTTCTGTATTTGAGCCATCTGCCATCTGCAGGAGTTATTGGAAGTTGTGTGTGCCTCCAGCACAGCACAGCATACATCTGTATTTACCCTTTATTGCTGGTGTTCTATAATAAAAGGCATCTGCAGGAGTTAGTGGGTGTTGTGTGCCTCCAGCACAATATACACCTGTATCTACCCTTTATTGCTGTTCTCTAATAGAGCCATCTGCAGGGCTTAGTGGGTGTTGTGTGCCTCCAGTACAGTATACCCCTTTATCTACCCTTTATTGCTGGTGTTCTATAATAAAGGCATCTGCAGGAGTTAGTGGGCGTTGTTATAAACTGTACCTGCTCCTGCTCCTCGCCTTGGTGACAAATTGGTAAAGGCAGCAGGACTCAGTTGGAGAAGCAACATATGATGTTCTAGCTCTGCCCTGCAGTGCAATCTGGGAGTTGTAGTCTCTGCAGATCACAGGCACCAGACTGCCATGTTGAAGTCTATGTGCCTGTGCTCTGTGGGAGAACTACAATTCCCGGCATGCAATGGGGCCGCCGTTAGGGGAAGGAAGGGCTAGGACTCGTAGGACGGCGCTGCTGCTATTGGACACGCAGGCAGCCTAAGCCATGCATATTAGACAGACATACTCTTATCACCCCCCTCGTCCACTGCCGCGGAGCTCACTCTGTCTGCAGCTGTGTGCAGTGCACCTGCCGCCCGCTCACCCCGTTTGAGAGACTGTCCCACACTCCACACAGCAGCAGACAGTGCAGCACAACACCTCAGAGGCAAATTAGGCAATCGCTCGATGGCGAGGCCCTTTCTGTGGGCGAGGCCTAAGGCAATCGCCTAATTTGCCTAATTAAAGAGCCGCCTCTGTGCACAATCTCCTAACACTGACTGAGAGCTCTATTTAAAACGAGCAAGATATTTAGCTAGATAGGTGGATATAGCGGTGTATACTGCATTCAGAGCACGCAGACAGCATGCACAATCTCCTAACACTGACTGAGAGTTCTATTTAAAACGAGCAAGATATTTAGCTAGATAGGTGGATATAGCGGTGTATACTGCGTTCAGAGCACGCAGAACTCCTCACAATGACTGAGAGCTCTATTTAAAACAAGCAAGATATTTAGCTAGATAGGTGGATATAGCGGTGTATACTGCGTTCAGAGCACGCAGACAGCATGCACAATCTCCTAACACTGACTGACAGCTCTATTATAAAAGATAGATATATCGCTACATATATAGGTGAATATAGCGGTGTATACTGCAGTCAGGGCACGCAGACAGGCGGCCTTATATAGTGTGGGGCGTGTACTACACAGCCTGAGCTATGATTGGCCACAGCCATCCTGCCTGTGAACAATCATGGCTCTCCTCGCTGCCGGCGCTGTGATTGGCCAAGCATGCGGGGTCACAGTGCATGCTTGGCCAATCATGAGCCAGCAATGCACTGCGCCATCGCAGTGCATTGTGGGCCGCGAGCGCCACACAAATTTGGTGCGAACGGCCCATAACGTTCGGAATTCGCCGAACGGGCGAACAGCAGATGTTCGAGTCCAACGTATGTTCGACTCGAACACGAAGCTCATCCCTACTGGTAGGAGAGAGGAGGAGGAGGAGGCACATGTCCAACGAGGCAGGATGCCCTCCGGGGGCCAGCTTAGGGGCAGAACACCGACTGAATCACACCGCAGAGCTCCGCCTGTGCAGGGCGCTGCCTCTGCGCGTTATTCTAAAAGTTCTTTGGTGTGGGCCTTTTTGAGACGAGTGCATCAGATCGCACCGCTGCTATTTGCAACATATGCTTGACCAGACATATGTTGACCTGCCATGCAGCTCGTTGGCAAGCGTACCTCAAAGACCCACACCAAAGAACAAAGCGGACCTCTCCTTGCTCCTCATCAGCTGGCATCTCCAACCCCACTAGACCTTCAGTCCTCTCTGAAACCTGCTCTGAGAGGAATGAAGGTGTAGAATTAGGTGTGTCACAGCCAAGTGCTTCCGGGCACTCTGCTAGCAGTACACCCACGTCCGATTATAGCAGGCAAATGTCCCTGCCCCAGCTGCTGGACCGGCGAAAGAAGTTCACTCCCAGCCATCCACATGCCCAGCGGTTGAATGCTAGCTTGGCTAAATTGCTAGCACTTCAATTGCTGCCTTTTCAGTTGGTAGACTCGGCCCCCTTCCGTGAGTTTGTACAATGTGCGGTTCCTCAGTGGCAGGTCCCCAAACGCCACTTTTTCTCACGGAAGGCGATTCCGGCTCTCTACCGGCATGTGGAAGGCAATGTCCTTGCCTCGCTGGACAGGGCGGTCAGCGGTAAGGTGCATATTACCGCTGACTCATGGTCCAGCAGGCATGGACAGGGACATTACCTGTCTTTCACGGCCCATTGGGTCACTCTTCTGGCAGCTGGGAAGGATGCAGGACAAGGTGCAGTAGTGTTGGAGGTTGTTCCGCCACCACGCCTTCAAAATGCTACTATTAGTTGTGCCACACCTCTCTCCTCCACCCCCTCCTCTTCTTCTTCCTCCATGGCCTCTTCCAGTGCTCTGTCCTCAGAACCAGCGGTGCCAGGGGCTACGCAAGTACGCAGGCAAAACGAGGCCATGCCGTGCTTGCGCTGGTTTGTTTGGGGGACAGGAGCCACATTGAGGCGGATGTTTTGTCAGCTCTGCAGGGGCAGGCCGAGAGGTGGTTGACGCCACGCCAGCTTAAGCCAGGAATGGTGGTTTGCGACAATGGCACCAACCTCCTCTCCGCCCTTCGACAGGGACAACTGACCCATGTGCCCTGTGTAGCTCACGTCCTTAACCTGGTGGTGCAGCGGTTCTTGGGCAGGTACCCGGGCTTACAGGATGTCCTGAAGCAGGCCAGGAAAGTCTGTGTGCATTTCCGCCGATCATTTAATGCCTGTGCTCGGCTGGCTGAGCTCCAAAAGGAGTTGAACCTGCCCAAGAACCGCCTTATATGTGACATGCCCACCAGGTGGAACTCAACGTTGGCCATGCTGCAGTGGCTGCACACGCAGCAGAGGGCCATCAATGAGTACCTGTGCGACTACGGCACCAGGACAGGGTCAGGGGAGCTCGGTTTTTTCTCACCACGCCAGTGGGGCATGATCAGGGATGCATGCACTGTCCTGTCACCGTTTGAGGAGGCCACAAGGATGGTGAGCAGTGACAGTGCATGCATCAGTGACACTGTACCTCTTGTCCACCTGTTGGAGCATACGCTGCGTGGAATAATGGACAGGGCACTTGAGGCAGAACAGAGGCAGGAAGAGGAGGACTTCCTTGCCTCTCAAGGCCCCCTTTATCCAGACAGTGTTCCTGCTGTGCCACCCATCACACAGGAAGAGGATGAGGAGGAGGAAGAGGAGGAGGAGGATGATTGTGTCAGCATGGAGGTGGAGGCTGGCACTCAGCATCAGCAGCAGCAGCAGTCTTGTAGGGATGATTTACAGTCCCAAGAAACCCATGGACTTGTACGTGGCTGGGAGGAGGTAGCTGCGGATCATGTTGTCCTTAGTGACCCAGAGGACTTCGGACCGAATGCCTCCGCTAACCTACGCTGCATGGCCTCCCTGATCCTGCAAAGCCTGCGGAAGGATCCTCGTATTTTTCAGATCAAGGAGAGGGACCATTACTGGCTGGCCACTCTCCTTGATCCATGGTACAAGGGTAAGGTTGCCGACCTTATCTTGCCATCGCAGAGGGAGCAGAGGATGAGACATCTCCGGGAGGCCTTGCAGAAAGGTCTGTGCAACGCGTTCCCAGAGACTGGTAGGTTACAAACTCCTGGTCCTGGACAACGTGTTGCTGAGGCATCGGTCAGAAGGAGCGGTGGAGAAGGTGGCCGTCTGACTGATGCTTTCAGACAATTTTTTAGTCCGCAGCCCCAAGGTATGATCGGTTCCAGCAACCATCGCCAGCGTCTGATTTACATGGTGCAGGAATACCTAGGGGCAAGGTCAGACTTGGACACCTTTCCCACCGAAAATCCTCTGGCTTACTGGGTCTTGAGGATGGATCACTGGCCAGAGCTTGCACAGTATGCAATTGAGCTACTGGCCTGTCCTACATCCAGCGTTCTTTCGGAACGCACCTTCAGTGCTGCTGGTGGCTTTGTTACCGATCACAGGGGGCGCCTGTCCACCGAATCAGTTGATCGACTGACCTTCATCAAGATGAATCAGTCTTGGATCACCCACAGCTACCAAGCACCTGAAGCTGATGTAACCGAATAATTTTTTTTTAAATATCACATCCCTTCAAGACTGCCTATGCTGATGCTGAGTGACTGTCCTGTTATGTTGATTGTCTATCCTCTTCCTCCTCCGCTGATATGTTGGAAGAACATTTCTGGTTCTGGGTGATGCCATCAGCCCAATTTTTCTGCCCCTGTTTAATAGGGGCGTTTAATTACAATTTTTGATGCAATGCTTTGCAGCAGGGCTAATTCCTGCAATAAAACTAGAGTATATGGGAGAGGTTGCAGTGTGGTGGCACCAGCACCAGTGCCTAAGGCCCAATTTTTCTGCCCCTGTTTAACAGGGGCATTTAATTACAATTTTTGATGCAATGCTTTGCAGCAGGGCTAATTCCTGCAATAAAACTAGAGTATATGGGAGAGGTTGCAGTGTGGTGGCACCAGCACCAGTGCCTAAGGCCCAATTTTTCTGCCCCTGTTTAACAGGGGCATTTAATTACAATTTTTGATGCAATGCTTTGCAGCAGGGCTAATTCCTGCAATAAAACTAGAGTATATGGGAGAGGTTGCAGTGTGGTGGCACCAGCACCAGTGCCTAAGGCCCAATTTTTCTGCCCCTGTTTAACAGGGGCATTTAATTACAATTTTTGATGCAATGCTTTGCAGCAGGGCTAATTCCTGCAATAAAACTAGAGTATATGGGAGAGGTTGCAGTGTCGTGGCACCAGCACCAGTGCCTAAGGCCCAATTTTTCTGCCCCTGTTTAACAGGGACATGTAATTACAATTACAGAGCCTGTTCCTGTGCCCACCCAGAGTAACTGAGGACTTATAGTGTTGTGGCACCAGCACCACAACCACCAAAGGTCAATTTTTCTACCACTGTTCAACATTGGCATGTAATTACAATTCTTGATATAATAGTTCACAGCAGGGCGCTCCAGCGCCCACCAAGAGTCACTTTGAGGGCTTACAATGTTGTGGCAAAACCAACACCTTGTTCCGCCATTTCTGCAGAGCATATAGGGCAGGCCCCTACTTTCAAACATCCAACTTACAAACATCTCCTACTTGCAAACGGAAGGAGACAATAGCAAGTGAGATGAAAAAAGATGGACGACAAAACAAATTATACAGGGGTGATAACCCTTCCCTATGTTTTCCAAAAAGCTTAAAAATAGTTTTTTTGACTGGAGCTACACTTTAAAAATGTACCAGTTGAAAATTACAAACAGATTCAACTTAACACAACAAACCTACACAGTCCCTGTATTGTTTGCACCGCCTGTATACTGCTGTTCTGAGTATATAGGGCCTGGGGGCCACATGCATTTCCTTTTTTTAATATGGGTACGGGGTTTCCCTTAATATGCGTACAAGACCCAAAGGGGCTGGTAATGGGCAGGGAGGGCTACCCATGCCATTTTTCTCAATGATTTTCAACCATATTGCAGGAACCAGATATAACATTAAAACCGCAAGCAGTTTTAAATGATGTTATTTCCGTTTAATGTCATTTTGTGCAGGGACTGTTCTAAACACGGGAAACACGGGCACTTCACAGGCATACTACAGACACCCCCCAGGCACCATATTTAACCACTTGAGATCCGCGCTATAGTCAAATGACGGCTACAGCGCGGATCTCAATTTCCGGGACTACGTCTATTGACGTCGTCCCCCTTAAGAGCTCCCCGCGCGCTCCCGGGAGCGCGCATCGGGGAAAATCTGTGTTGGCCGTGTCCCCTGGACACAGCCAATCACAGATCGCTGTAAACGGCCAATCACAGCGGCCGTTTACAGCGCGATCGCCGCCTCTAATGGGTGATGATCTCAAATGTAAACAAATGAGATTATCACCCATTGCCGAATCTGTCTCCTCACACAGCGATAGCGTGTGAGGAGAGAGATAGTGTGAGTTAAAAAAAGTTGACTGTTTTTTGCCATCTGTTGCCAGATATACCCTGCCAGTGCCCTTATATACCCTGCCAGTGCCCAGATCTACCCTGCCAGTGCCCAGATCTACCCTGCCAGTGCCCATCTCTACCCTGCCAGTGCCCACCTGCTCCCACCTGTGCCCCGCCAGTGCCCACCTGTGCACCGCCAGTGCCCCATCTGTGCACCGCCAGTGCCCGCCAGTGCCCATCTGTGCACCGCCAGTGCCCGCCAGTGCCAATCAGTGCCCATCTGTACCAATCGGTGCCCATCTGTGCCACCTCAGCAGTGCCCATCTGTGCCGCCTCAGCAGTGCCCATCTGTGCCCATCTGCTGCCTCATCAGTGCACATCCGTGCAATAAATCTGCACATCTGTGCAATAAATCAGTGCACATCTGTGCCGACCCATCAGTGCCCATCTGCCGACTCAGCAGTGCCCATCTGTGCCGACTCAGCAGTGCCCATCTGCCACCTCAGCAGTGCCCATCTGCCGCCTCAGCAGTGCCCATCTGCCGCCTCATCAGTGCACATCCGTGCAATAAATCTGCACATCTGTGCAATAAATCAGTGCACATCTGTGCCGACCCATCAGTGCCCATTTGTGCCACCTCAAAAGCGCCCATCTGTGCCACCTCAAAAGCGCCCATCTGTATAATCAGTGCACATCTGTGCCACCTCATCAGTGCCCATCAGTGCTACCATGGCTAAACGTGTCTTTTCCGCTGAGGAGGCGTACCAAATTATTTCCACGGCCGACGAGAGCAACGGGGAGCTCTCCTCTTCAGATTCCTTTTCAGATTTGGATTCTGAAGCTGACGTAAATTATGAGCCAGTCCTCAGCAGTGAAACACTGACTGAATCCGAGGAGGAAGATATCCGGCCCATCAAACGAAGGCGTTCTAGTGAGGCAGTGCCGTCCACCAGCACCGAAGTGCCGTCCACCAGCACCGCAGTGCCATCCACCAGCACTGCAGTGCCATCCACCAGCACCGCAGTGCCCCAGCAAGAAAGGCCAAGTACCAGTGGGGTGTCATCTCAGCCCCAAAGGGTTAGGAGCCATGCTGGCCTTCCCTATGCCCTTCAGAACCCCTTGTGGCTTCCTCCTAATTCAGGAGAGGCCAATGTTCCCCCTTTCACCGCCCAGCCAGGAGTCCAGGTGGACACGGAGAATTTTACCCCAATAGATTTTTTTTATTAAATTTTTACGGAGGACATGTTGGCGTCAATTGTGGCCCAGTGCAACCTGTATGCACAACAATTTATTTTTCAAAATCCGACCTCTTATTATGCCAGTCCCTACGAATGGAGAGACCTAACGGTGGAGGAGTTCAAGGTTTTTTTAGGCCTCACATTTAATATGGGACTCAACAAAAAAAATCAATTACGTACCTACTGGTCAACCCACCCCCTCCACCACTCACCGCTCTTCTCCGCGGTAATGCCCAGAAGCAGGTATCAGATCATCCTGAGGTTCTTACATTTCAGTGACAATTCCCAGTGCCTTCCACCAAATGATCCAAATTATGACCGGCTTTACAAAATTAGACCAATACTGAATTATTTTTCAGAAATATTCCCCAAATTGTTTACCCCGGACCAACACATATGTGTGGATGAGTCCCTTATTAAATTTAGCGGCAGGCTTAGAATGAAGCAATTTATGCCCAGCAAAAGGGCCGCTATGGGGTGAAGGTCTACAAATTATGCGACCGAGCCACAGGGTACACATATTCATTCAAGGTGTACGAAGGGAAGCACACCCAGCTGCAGCCCCCTAATTGTCCGGACTACTTGGGATCCAGCGGAAAAATTGTTTGGGACCTCATATACCCCCTACTGGATAAAGGCTACCACCTGTATGTAGATAACTTCTACACATCTCTGCCCCTGTTCCACAACCTTCACCGGAAGAAGACACCAGCATGTGGCACCGTAAAAAAGAATCAGAAGGGCTTTCCTCAAAGTCTTGTGAACAAGAAGCTGCGAAAAGGAGAAACCGCAAGTCTGAGAAACAAGGAGGTTCTGGCAGTGAAGTGGAGGGACAGAAGGGATGTGTATATGTTATCTTCTATCCACAACGATACCTTCGTGGAAATCCCCAGAAGGAATGGCCCCGTAAAGAAACCCAAATGCATTTCCGAATACAATTTGTTCATGGGAGGAGTCGACTTCAACGACCAAATGATGGAACCATATCTTGTCACAAGACGGACATACCATTGGTACAAAAAAGTAGCAATTTATTTTTTTCAATTGCCCATTTATAATTCCTATGTCATTTACCGCAACGCCACCCAAAACCCCAAACGTTTCTTTGGCTACCAGGAGGAAGTTTTCACTGCCCTTATTTTCCCAAACGGCCCACCAGAAAATATCCAATCAGACGTTGTTAGTCGACTCTCCGAGCGCCACTTTCCCGATAAAATCCCCCCCAAACCAACAGGCCAAAGACGTCAAAAAAGATGTAAGGTGTGTACCAGAGCAGGAGTCAGAAGAGACACATCTTATTATTGTGCACAATGTCCTTCCCAACCAGGCCTCTGCATAGGCGACTGTTTTCGGCGTTACCATACTTCAATACATTTTTAGTGAAGTATGGTAAACATAATCCTCAGTTCCTGCCTTCATACACCTTCACACCCCTTATGCCACTGCCTGCTCTGTAACTGACCCTGGCTTGTTATTTGACCACTCTTATGCCTGCCGATTCTGTACATACCGCTGCCTGATCTGGAACTGACCCTGGACTGTTATTTGACCATGCTTCTGCCTAACGATTCTGTACATACCTCTGCCTGATCTGGAACTGACCCTGGACTGTTATTCGACCATGCCTCTGTCTAACAATTCTGTACATATCTCTGCCTGATCTGGAACTGACCTTGGACTGTTTGACCAAGATATTTGCCTGCCTCTTGGACTGATCTTGTATTCTGCAACTGGACTGGTGGGATTCAACACGGGGTCTCACATATGTGAGGGGCTCCAGTATAGTTTTTCTGGAAGAAGAAAACAATTTTCTTTGTTTTCTTATTCCTAGATTAGGGTCTGGAGACTCGGAGGCTTCAAAGAGATTTGGGAGGGAGAAGCCTCTACCCCTATCCCCATTCTGTCCTGAACGAGGCTCTACTTCTGTCTGCTGCCTGTAGGACTTACTGCCATCATGCCGCACTGACCACACCACAAGGACCTGCCTACTACCAAGACCAATATTTTTGGCACTGCTGACATCTCTGCACTGACCCTGGACTGTAATATGGACAGTATCCCTGCCTGCTGCCTGAAAAACTGTGTTTGCTATTGCTGACCAAGTCCCTGCCTGCTGCCTGGACCAGTGATATCCTCCTGTGGACAACTGCGCTTCTAAAACCACAGGTAATCTTTTCTTTACCCTTTGCTCAGCATAATGTATTTGGGGGTGTAATTCTTGGTATGTGCAGGCTATGTGTCCCTGGAACGCGTTTTCATTTTTTTCCCCATTTTCCAAAAACTTCTGGAAAAAAATGAACCATTGAAAAGACTCATTATGCCTCATAGATTATACGTTGGGGTGTTAGCTTTCCAAAATGGGGTCATTTTCTGGACGTTTCCATTGCCCTGGTGTTCCAGGGCCTTCAAAACTGTAATAGGTGGTTGAGAAATGAAATGTGTAATTTATGCTCCTAGAATGCCTGAAGGTGCTACTTCAAAATTAGGCCTCTGTATGTGGTCAGGCTGTGCGAAAGTCTCACACATGTGGTATCGTTATACTCAGTAGGAAAATGTATTTTGGGGTGTTATTTGTGGTATGCACATTCCGTGTGGGAGAAATAGACAACTTAAAATAACTCACCATGCCTCTTACTAAATATATTGGAATGTCTACTTTCCAAAAAGGGGTCATTTGGGGGGCATTTGTACTTTCCTGGCTTGTTAGGGTCTTAAGAATGGAGATAGGCCTTAGTACATCAGATGTGATCTTTTTTTGCAAATCTTTATGATTTGCACCATAGCTTGTAGACTCTATAAATTTCACACAGATCATATAATATGCAAAAATTTGGGTTATTTTTACCAAAGATGTGTAGTAGTATAAATTGTGGCCAAAATTTATGAAGAAAAATTGCTAATTTGCTAAATTTTGTCACAGAAACTAAGAAAAATTCATTTTTTTTCAAAATTTTCGGTCTTTTTTCATTTATAGCGCAGAAAATAAAAAACCGAGAGGTGATCAAATACCACCAAAAGAAAGCTCTATTGGTATGAAGAAAAGGACAAAAAAATCATTTGGTTACAGTGTTGCATGACTGAGTAATTGTCATTCAAAATGTGAGAGCACTGAAAGCTGAAAATTGGTGTGGGACTGAGGGGGGTTTAAGGGCCCAGTAAGCAAGTGGTTAAAGGAATATTTTACTTTTTTTTTCACTTTAATCGTCATTAAAATCAGTGCTCCCACCAAAACGGCCATTTTTAAAAACATTTTAGGCATTGACCCATGTCCCCTGGGGCAGGAGCCAGGTCCCCAAACCCTTTTTAGGACAGCATCTTGCATATTAGCCGTTAAAATTAGCACTTTTAATTTCGAACGTTCGAGTCCCATAGACTTCAATGGGGTTCTAAATTTCGTACGAATTTGGGGTCCGTTCGAAAGTTCTGCTGCGAACCGAACCGGGGGGGTGTTCGGCTCATCTCTAGTGAGAAGAGGAGAGATTAGTTTTAGTCTGTTAGAGAAGTGATGTTGAATGCTTGCATAACATCTCCACCAAAACTGTTGTGGAATTCAGTCAGACCACTTATTTTTACGGTAAACAAATAGAAGTGTTTACTGACACATACATGTGCATGGACCAGTTCTCCAGGGGAGAACTAGTCAAGAGTTGCTCTTTTACAGAGGTTATATATGTAGCGCTGACATTTCTGCCAGGCAATATTATTCTATGAGCAGTGTTATAATGTGGTATCTGGCACCATTTAGTGGCCAAGGACTCTGATTATTTTCCTTTCCAGAGTATTAACAATATAACAGGAAGTGACTGTTTACATTTTTTTTTCTTTGACCTACCCAGAATGTACTGAACTGCATGCTGGGTAGGCTATAAAAGGACCCATGCGGCCATTTTCTTTCTCTTTCTGGACACATAGGACCTGTGAGAAGGTCTCCAGAGAGCGCAGCCTACAGTCACTGCAGAGCAGAACAATTAAAGACCCGGTTCATCTTACAGAGCAGAACGGTGTGACGGAGCCGGCTGACTAGAAGCAAGACTGAGTGCATCTGAGCAGAGCTGTTCCATTCTTCAGACCCAGTTTGGTGAGAGGGCTACTGCCCACAGTTTCCTAAATGCAGTTTCATACACCTAGTACTTTAACACAGTGTTGCTGGGACCTGTAGTTTCACGGAAGAGAACCTAATAGACAGACTGAGTTTAAATAGGCCTCAAGCCTACTCTTTGCTGTACTTTGACACTGTGTTATTCAAAGCACTTACACCAGAAGCAATTACAGGTGTACCACAACACAGGATTTGTTCTAACATCCACTTCACATTAACCCTTGTTTGATTCACTGTTGGATTACAATTGCTTACAACACAAATAGCTAGAGGAAGAAAGAAGTCTAATAGACTGCATCTTTCATCACAAGGCCTTGCATCCTATTAAAGTAGGAGGAGCTCCCTAGTGATTGTGTGTGTGACTCTGAGCACTAGTCCCAATTGCATACACATTCTCAGGGTTCATTCAAGGCAAACTAATGCCGCGTACACACGATCGAATTGTCCGGCATACATAGTTCACTGAAACGCATTTCACCGGACAATCCGATCGTGTGTGGGCTTCAGCTGACTTTTCCAGCGGACTTGGGTTTCAGCGAACAATACGTTCGTGAGTATGCTAGTCCGGTGGACTAAGAATGACGCATGCTCAGAAAGCATTTACAGGGCGGAAGCGTTCCGTCTGGTAAAACTAGCGTTCGTATTGAAGCTAGCACATTCGTCATGCTGCTAATTTTGTGATCTTTTAATACAGCGCATTCTTTTCTTCTTCATAATGCTAGAAGAGTGAAGTTGCTTTGCTGCTTATATTCACACAGCATTATCCCAAATGTCTTTATTCCTTTATTCATCCTCATCTTATGATTAATATTACAGTTAGATAAATAGATAGATTTTTTTTTATTATATTATCATTTTTTTTTTTTGCTAATATTATTATTCTTATGATTTTCTTTTTTTATATATTTTTGGAACTAATATTATTATTTTTATTTGATTTGTTTTTTTTTGGGGGGGGGGGGGTGTCTAAACTAGATGGACTTGTGGCTTTTTTTAAACCAGACTATGTAGATAGATAGATAGATAGATAGATAGATAGATAGATAGATAGATAGATAGATAGATACCCAAAACAGCATTTTAGCTTACACATGATTGGATGATAAAATCAGCAGAGCTTCCCCTCATTTCAAATGTTACCCTCACATTTACAGCGACTGCACTTCCAAATGCCCTTGCAGTGCAATTTAAATTGTACTTGTAGTTAGCACTTGTATAGCAAAATGAATGTGCCTTTTGTAAATAACCCCCATAGTCTTAAAGTCATAAAGAGGGAGGCAACACTGGAGACATTTTTGGAGTTTGTGAAGCCTTTTGTCCCCCAGGGCACACATCAAGTCAGTGGCCACCAAAATTCAGATCCTGTGTAAACAAGAAAATAGGGAGCACAACATGGTCCTGGAATCCCACAGACCAGAAACAGCAGCAGATGACATCTATGTCCCCAGGATGTGGTACTACAACAGCCTGCGTATTCTGTCAGACCAGACTGAAGCCAGGCAGTCACTTCCCGACTCTTCTGTGTAGCCTTCCCTCCACGCTTCGCTGGAGGCTGTGCCTCTGGTGGTGGACTTGTAGTAGTAGGAGGAGGAGGAGGAGGAGCAGTAGGGTCTGCATTGTAGAGTTGGGTGCTTGACGTTAGTTCATCCTTCAAACCCCTCTGAATGGTGTCAAAGAAAATTGCCTTGCATAAGTTGCGTTGGCCCTTTTCCATTTCCAGCAACTTGCTGGCCAAATAGGTTGCGTAGGCCTCTTCTGGATTGGGGGGTTTGCTGAGTAATTGGCTCGCCTGACGGATTAGCGCCAATGACTCCTCCTCCGTTTGTGTCATCCTCCTGGATCTTTTGCTGGCTATGCGGAGGGGAGGGACCTGACTTTCTGTCAGGCTCCTGCTGGGCCCAGCTATCTCCTGCGTGCGGCTGCTCCTGGCCTCCTCCTCCATACCACTGGTCCCGGCCTCCTCCTGGGTGAGCTCATCCTGTGTAAAAAAAATAAAAAAATTCCAAAGAAATCCAAAAGACTATCATTTTGACACCAGCTGTTCGCCAATATTTTAGCCACATTTGTGAAAACTACTGTATAGTTATATGTATATCTAATATAATTTGTGATGAAATCATAGATTTGGAAGCAATTCAAACATTTAAATTTACATCATTAATATTAGGGAAATCAATATTTGCTAAAATAAAATATACCTGGCTCCAGCTAGGCGCATCAACTTCTTCCAGGATAGAAGGGTCTGGATCTTCCTGGGATGGCTCAGCTGAGGTGGAGGGAAGGGTGGAAAGCGACTGCCTGGCTTCTGATTAGTCATCCAGAAAATGCAGTTTGTTGTAGTACCACAGCTTAGGTACATATATCTTATCTGCTGCTGCTACTGATGTGTGGGACTGCATGATCTTGTTGTGCTCCCGCCTATACATGTTCCGCAGGATCTGAGTTTTGGCGTCCACAAACGTAATATCTGCCTGGGGGAGTCGGGTTTGCACAAACTTAAAAAGTGTTCCCAGTGTTTTCTTCTGGGCAGGACGGTTTGAATATATAACGGGTGCTTGACCTCCCACAGGTTTCTGTGCATCTCATAGAGATCTATGAACTTTGTGAGGAATGCCTCCTCCTTAAAGGGGTTAGGATTATATTTTTGCATCTTTTTCTGAAAGACAACACACACACAACAAAAATACTAATGTCAGTCCAAACTCACAGTATTATTATTGGGACAATCTAGGTGAGACACATACTACACCCTTACTACACCCTGTGGGTACACTACACCCACCCACAAACACCAACCCACACTACACCCACCCACACTACACCCACCCACCCACACACACACACACACAAACACCAACCCACACTACACCCAACCACACTACACCCACACACACACACTACACACACTCACACTACACCCACACACAAACACCAACCCACACTACACCCACCCACACTACACACACCCACACACAAACACCCACACTACACCCACCCACACTACACCCACCCACACACAAACACCTCACAAGAAAATAAAATAACCATGGACAATGCCAAGTCCCATTATATACTGTCCTAATGTAGGCCGAATATTCTAAACAGTAAAAAACATTGTGATATAGAATCTTACCATCGCACAAGTACGACCTCGCGAGAGCGCTTTATACACTGCGCATGCGTCAAGCTCTGCCTGCATCGCCCGCCTCTGACGTTCCTTGTGACCGAATTTCCCCGCCCCTTTTACCCTCGTTCCGCTGTGGGAGAGTAAATAGAAAAAGATGGCGGACGCATTTTCTGACAGCAGCGCGGAGGAAAGCCCTGAACCCCATGCTTCTGGAGCAAGGAAGAGGTTTAAGGCCACAAACATGGTATTTGAAGAGATGGGGGAGATGGTGAATATATTGAGAAGGGAGGATTATGATGGGAAAAATGGCCCCTATCCCAAACCCAATATCCGAAAGGACAAAATCATGTTGACAGTCGTGAGCACTTTGGAGAAGAAATTTGGTGTCCGATATAAAATCCAGGGAGCCGAATCAGTACAGAAGAATAAAAAAGGTGCTCAAAAAAAGTGAGTACTTTGCGCTTATGTTAACGTTCATACATAATCGTTCGTATAGGTTATCTTAGTAAATACCGCAAATTTGATCGTTCGTATAGTGTAGTTACTCATTCGTATAGGTGGACGTAAATAGCGTGAATTTGTATATGGCGTAAATTTATCTGGTATTGGGTTAGATTTTAATTAGTTATTATATTTTTATTATTGTTCATGATAAATTGAATTGTCACACTCAGTTTAGGATATCCTTCTGTACATGTCTTTATAGCTACAACTGTTTCATAACTTTATTCAGTGTAATGTAGTACAATTAATATATATATATATATATATATATATATATATATATATATATATATATATATATATATATATGCTGGTTCAACATCTGGACTGGGAAGCATTTAGTGTAGTTTGGGACATCATAGAACATTTTTTTGGGATAATCACACAGTGATATAGAGCACTGACACCAGCACCGTGATATAGAGCACTGACACCAGCACCGTGATATAGATGTGATCTCTGTGCGATGCGATTTCAGCCATACAGATAGCATCCGGCACAAACTTGTACAGGACCCTTTTTTTGGTCCGTAGCAGAATCGGATCACATGGGTGTTCACACCATGCGATCCGATTCCTGTCCAAGTTTGCAGATCGCACTGCGATATGCGAACTGATTTGGAGGTGTCATTAACTTTTCACTAACACTCCCAGCAGTTCGCATAGGGCAGTGTGAGCTGCCGCCGGGAGGCATGCGATGCGGAAACCCGCAGTAGATTTGCAGCATTCCCGCATCGCAGCAGTGTGAACCCAGCCTAAAAGGGAATTTAAATGATGTATTCAACTAGGATCTTGTAACAACCAGCTAATAATTGTACACCACTTCGAACCAATGTTTCATATTTCGATTTCTGGACTCAAATATCACTGTGCTTAAAAGTATACCTTTTTTGTTTCATTCTCATAGGGGGACAAAGACTCAGAAATGAGCCGGAGCAGCCCAGGACCCCCCGACCTCACCAGCATGATTGGGCAATTAGCCCAAGCCCAGGGCCAGAGGTGGAGGGCCCAAGCCCAGGGCCAGAGGTAGGGTGCCCATGTGTCCCGGATTGCCCGGGATTGTCCCTTAATTTATATCTGTGTCCCGTGTCCCGGGCACCTTCATTCCGGGACAATACAATGTCCCGGAATGAACTAAGGACACACAGCCGCGGCAATAAACATTGCCTAGCAACAGCGCTCTGAGTCCACCCACCTCCGCCTCCGGCCGCAGCAGCAGGGAGAGCGAGAGAGCAGCCAGAGAGCGTCTTCTGTATCTCCTCCTCCTGGGTCCTGAGGGCGGCTTCTTACTGTTGCTGGCCCGCCCACCACCTGTAGCACAGAGCCTTGGAGCACTTTCTTTGGCTACTGTGATAGGTGACTGATAGGTCACGCTGGTGGTGGGCGGGGACAGAAGTCCTCCAATGGCCGCTGCCGTTCCATCCTCCGAGGGGAGATCCGCACACTGCTCCATCCAGCATGAGTGCCTGGGCAAGCTTGTGACACTCACCGGGAAGCCGCTGACTGTGAGCCCCCCCCCCCCCTGGACCATCCAAGTGAGTGAGCTGAGCACTGTCTGTAGCTAACCAGACCCTGACCCCCCTCTCTGCCCTCCTTCCTCTCTCTCTCCCTGCCCCCTCTCTGTCTCCCTGTCATCCCTCTCTCTGCCTGTCCCCCCCTCTCTCTCCCTGTCCCCCCTCTCTCTCCCTGTCCCCCCTCTCTCTCCCTGTCTCCCCTCTCTCTCCCTGTCCCCCCTCTGTCTCCCTGTCCCCCTCTCTATCCCTGCCCCCTATCTCTCCCTGTCCCCCTCTGTCTCCCTGTCCCCCTATCCCCCCTCTCTCTCCTTGCCCCCCTCTCTCTCCTTGCCCCCCTCTCTCTGCCTGTCCCCCCTCTCTCTGCCTGTCCCCCCTCTCTCTGCCTGTCCCCCTCTCTCTGCCTGTCCCCCTCTCTCTGCCTGTCCCCCTCTCTTTCCCTGCCCCCTATCTCTCCCTGTCCCCCTCTGTCTCCCTGTCCCCCTATCCCCCCCTCTCTCTGCCTGTCCCCCCTCTCTCTGCCTGTCCCCCCTCTCTCTCCCTGCCCCCCCTATCTCTCCCTGTCCCCCCTCTCTCTCCCTGCCCCCCTATCTCTCCCTGCCCCCCCTCTCTCTCCCTGCCCCCCTATCTCTCCCTGTCCCCCTCTGTCTCCCTGTCCCCCTATCCCCCCTCTCTCTGCCTGTCCCCCCTCTCCCTCCCTGTCCCCCCTCTCTCTCCCTGTCCCCCCTCTCTCTCCCTGTCCCCCTATCCCCCCTCTCTCTCCTTGCCCCCCTCTCTCTCCCTGTCCCCCCTCTCTCTCCCTGTCCCCCCTCTCTCTGCCTGTCCCCCCCTCTCTCTGCCTGTCCCCCCTCTCTCTCCCTGTCCCCCTTCTCTCTCCCTGTCCCCCTCTCTCTCCCTGTCCCCCTCTCTCTCCCTGTCCCCCCTCTCTCTCGTCCCTCTCTCTCCCTGTCATCCCTCTCTCTCCCTGTCATCCCTCTCTCTCCCTGTCATCCCTCTCTCTCCCTGTCCCCCCTCTCTCTGCCTGTCCCCTCTCTCTCCCTGTCCCCCTCTCTCTCCCTGTCCCCCCTCTCTCTCTCGTCCCTCTCTCTCCCTGTCATCCCTCTCTCTCCCTGTCATCCCTCTCTCTCCCTGTCATCCCTCTCTCTCCCTGTCCCCCCTCTCTCTGCCTGTCCCCCTCTCTCTCCCTGTCCCCCTCTCTCTCTCGTCCCTCTGTCTCCCTGTCATCCCTCTCTCTGCCTGTCCCCCCTCTCTCTGCCTGTCCCCTCTCTCTCCCTGTCCCCCCTCTCTCTCTCGTCCCTCTGTCTCCCTGTCATCCCTCTCTCTGCCTGTCCCCCCTCTCTCTGCCTGTCCCCCCTCTGTCTCCCTGTCCCCCCTCTCTCTCCCTGTCCCCCTCTCTCTCCCTGTCCCCCTCGGTCTCCCTGTCCCCCCTCTGTCTCCATGTCCCCCCTCTCTCTCCCTATCCCCCTCTCTCTCCCTGTCCCCCTCTCTCTCCCTGTCCCCCCTCTGTCTCCCTGTCCCCCTATCCCCCCTCTCTCTCCTTGCCCCCCTCTCTCTCCTTGCCCCCCTCTCTCTGCCTGTCCCCCCTCTCTCTCCCTGTCCCCCCCTCTCTCTCCCTGTCCCCCCTCTCTCTCCCTGTCCCCCTCTCTCTGCCTGTCTCCCCTCTCTCTGCCTGTCCCCCCTCTGTCTCCCTGCCCCCCCTCTCTCTCCCTGTCCCCCCTCTCTCTCCCTGTCCCCCTCTCTCTGCCTGTCTCCCCTCTCTCTGCCTGTCCCCCTCTGTCTCCCTGCCCCCTATCTCTGCCTGTCCCCCCTCTGTCTCCCTGCCCCCCTCTCTATCCCTGCCCCCTATCTCTCCCTGTCCCCCTCTGTCTCCCTGTCCCCCTATCCCACCCTCTGTCTCCCTGTCCCCCTCTGTCTCCCTGTCCCCCTCTGTCTCTCTGTCCCCCTCTGTCTCCCTGTCCCCCTCTCTGCGCCTGTCCCCCCTCTCACTCCCTGTCCCCCCTCTGTCACCTTGTCATCCCCCTCTGTCTCCCTGTCATCCCCCTCTGTCTCCCTGTCATCCCCCTCTGTCTCCCTGTCTCCCCTCTCTCTGCCTGTCTCCCCTCTCTCTCTCCCTGTCCCTCTCTCTCTCTCTCCCTGTCCCTCTCTCTCTCCCTGTCCCTCTCTCTCTCCCTGTCTCCCCCTATCTCTCCCTGTCTCCCCCTCTCTCTCCCTGTCTCCCCCTCTCTCTCCCTGTCTCCCCTCTCTCTGCCTGTCTCCCCTCTCTCTGCCTGTCCCCCTCTCTCTCCCTGTCCCCCTCTCTCTCCCTGTCCCCCCTCTCTCTCCCTGTCCCCCCTCTCTCTCCTTCTCATCCCCCTCTGTCTCCTTGTCATCCCCCTCTGTCTCCTTGTCATCCCCCTCTGTCTCCTTGTCATCCCCCTCTCTCTGCCTGTCTCCCCTCTCTCTGCCTGTCTCCCCTCCCTCTCCCTGTCGCTGTCACTCTCCCCTCTCTCCCTATCCCCTCTCTCCCTATCCCCTCTCTCCCTGTCCCCTCTCTCCCTGTCGTCCCTCTGTCTCCCTGTCGTCCCTCTGTCTCCCTGTCCCCCTTCTCTCTCCCCATCCCCCTTCTCTCTGCCTGTCGCCGTCACTGTCCCCCCTCTCCCTGTCCCCCCTCTGTCTCCCTGTCATCCCTCTCTCTGCCTGCCCCCTCTCTCTACCTGCCCCCCTCTCTCTCCCTGTCCCTCTCTATCTCCCTGTCCCTCTTCTATCTCCCTGTCCCTCTTCTATCTCCCTGTCCCTCTTCTATCTCCCCGTCCCTCTTCTATCTCCCCGTCCCTCTTCTCTCTCCCCGTCCCTCTTCTCTCTCCCCGTCCCTCTTCTCTCTCCCCGTCCCTCTTCTCTCTCCCCGTCCCTCTTCTCTCTCCCCGTCCCCCTCTCTCTCCCCGTCCCCCTCTCTCTGCCTGTCTCCCCCCCTCTCTGCCTGTCTCCCCCCTCTCTCTCCCTCCGTCTCCCTGTCCCCCCTCCGTCTCCCTGTCCCCCCTCCGTCTCCCTGTCCCCTCTCCCTCCCCCTCTCTCTCTCCCCCTCTCCTCTCCTCCTGTCCTCTCTCTCCCTGTCCCTCCTGCCCCCTCTCTGGCAGCAGGTGACAAGTGACACGCTTCATTTGGTGGCAGGTGATGGTGGCAAGTGACATGTGTTATCTGGTGGCAAGCAATGGTGACAAGCGGCCTCTGGTGGCAGGAGACAGTGGCAAGTGGCATCTGGTGGCAGGAGACAGTGGCAAGTGGCATCTGGTGGCAGGAGACAGTGGCAAGTGACATCTGGTGGCAGGAGACAGTGGCAAGTGACAAGCAGCATCTGGTGGCAAATGGCAAGCTCAGGGTTCCCTCTGCGTTATGGTAAGTTGAAGTATTTCATTTTATATTACAATGTAGTAATAGAAATAATGTGATTTGATCATCTTGACACCATACTAAGCCTGGTGTCAGAATGATTTCAGTGGTGGCACCAGCCATTCACCCAACAAATCCCCCCCCCCCCACTTCTGAATCCGCCGTCAACCCTGAGACTACATTCGCTGACACCCCCCCCTTGGCAAAATTGTCCCTGAATGCCAGTTTGGAAATGTCACCCTAGCCAGAGGTGGAGGTAGAAGAAGAGGTGGTGGAGCTACGCATCCCACAAAGTGAGTGTCTGACAACCCAGCTTAAGGTAAACAATTAATGGCTGCATATTTTAACCCTATTTTTTTATCTACACCTTTTTTAGGTGATGATCTGGTTGTGGAAGGACAAGCCGCAGAGCCATTTACAAGTGACAGCGCCCAGAGACTGATTGGGCAGATCATGGCCTGGAATGGCGAGATCGATTCCATGTGGAACCAGATCATAAACATGCAGAGGCAGTCGGACACCATACAGCAGGAAATGAAGAACATGATCAATGTTTTGGGGAGAATCTAAGCCCCTTTTCCCTAAAATACAAGATCATGTTCTTCATTTCCTTGCCAAAATCTTTTAATGTTTTTTAAATTTTTATTCATTTTTATAGGCCAAATTTTGAAGATTCACACGGTGTGTCAACATGTGCTATGTGCCATCAGAGGATCTCAATGTACACATTTTGTGTTTGCAACCCCTTCCTCATTCTAGTAGGTGAGAGGAAGGGATTGCACCCACAAAACACGTCCATTGATTACTCATGATGGGAGATAGCACATGTTGGCATTACCAGTTTTTGGTGTGCATCCTCAAAATTTGGCTTTTACCCTTGTTTTATGTAAATAGTTGAACTTTTAATATCAAAATTTATATAAAAATGTTATATATACACACACACACACTCTTTATAAAAACCAAAAAATAAATAAATTATATATTGTTTACAAAACCTAAAAAACATATTTTCCTAAAAATAAAAAAAATAAAAGATATATATTGTTTACAAAACATATAAATCTATATTGTTTACCAAAAAAATAAAATAAAAAAATAAATGAAAAGGGCACTTGTTTGAATGTGCACTATTAAAAAATTCAAACAAATATGTGTGTGTGTGTCTTCTTCTTTCAATACTCAATACCAGTTTGGGAAGTAATTTTGTGTTTTCAGTGACAAAAGGGCCTTATTTACTAAAGGGAAATACCTCTTTGCACTACAAATGCACTAGGACAGGAATATGCAATTAGTGGAAATCTAGTTGTTGCAGAACTACAAGTCCCATGAAGCATACCAAGACTCTGACAGCCACAAGCATGAGACCCCGAGGCATGATGGACTTGTAGTTTTGCAACAGCTGGAGGTCCGCTAATTGCATATCCCTGAACTAGGAGAATGTAGGAGACAGCCACAAAGAAAAGCAAACAAGAAGAAAACAGAAAGATTTGATCAGACAATTTCTTTTTGAACAAAAGGAAATCTTTATTGCTCAGCTGGCATTGGAATGGCCCCCTTACCATTAAAATAGGTGACATATTGGTCACACACCTTGCATGCTGTTTGGGGGGCCGAGCCAGGATGGGCAGGATCCAGGCCTGTGAGTTCTGGTGTTTGTCCGGCCTCAGGCCCAATTGGTTGCAGGTAATATGTTCCTGAATGTCTTTGTAAAAGGTTATGGAGAATGCAGCAGCAGAGAATGACATGGTTCAGTTTGTACGCTGCCAAGTTTATTGAGGACAAAAACAGACGGAACCAGCTGGCCATAATACCAAAGGCATTCTCCACAACCCTTGTTGCTCTTGCCAGCCGGTAATTAAAAACCCTCCTCTCCGGGTGAGGGTCCTTTTTGGGAACGGCTTCATCAAATGGTCACCCAGACCGAACGCTTCATTGGCGATAAATACAAAAGGTAGACCCTCCACATTATCAGCATCTGGTGGCAAGCCCAGGCCACCAGTCAGGAGACGGTGGCAGAACTCCGTCTGCTTAAACACTCCTCCGTCTTACATCCGGCCGTTCTTCCCCACATCCACGTAGATAAAGTCATATTGTGCCGACACCACCGCCATTAACACCACACTATGGAACCCCTTGTAATTCCAGTAGTAAGACCCCGAATGAATGAATGAAAGAAATACTTGTATAGCGCACAATGCGAACTGAATCGCCTCTAGGCGCTGTGGCGAGCTTTGATCATCTGCTAAAAGAGGAAGGTCTTGAGTTTTTTCCTAAAAGCCAGGTGATTTTCTTCCTGGCGGATGTTGATTGGTAGAGCATTCCATAGCCGAGGCCCTTGGACGGCGAATCTCTGATCACCCTTGGATTTATACCGGGCTTTGGGCACGAGGAGGAGGTTTTTGTTTTGTCTGATCGAAGACTGCGGTTTGGTGTGTAATGATTTATTTTCTCCATTAGGTATTGCGGAGCTTCTCTATGCATGCATTTGTGGGTGAGGCACAGGGTCTTGAACGTGATCCAATTTTTTACGGTTAGCCAATGTAAGCTCCTCAGTGAAGGTGAGATGGATTCCCAGGGTTTTTTTCCTGTTATCAGCCTTGCCGCCGCGTTTTGGATCAGTTGTAATCGCGCAAGTTGATATTGTGGTAATCCTATGTAAAGCGAGTTTGCGTAGTCCAGTCGTGAATTAATGATTGTTCCAACTACCACTGCTTTGTCATTCTTTGGGATAAAAGGGATGAGTCTGCGAAGGGGGTGGTAAAACAGTACAATGGAGCTGGCAATATGAATTGTAAAAAAAAAGGGCTAGGCTGTGGGTGTATATGGGCACAGGATTACATGCTGGGGACGTTAGTGAAGGCAAATATGCATGTGGGACACAAAAGGAGAAAGGAAAAAAAATACATATTCCTGTCATGGATATTAAGTCATGATGAAATTAATACAAACATACAATACATATAATGCAATATTAAAGGATAAAACTTACCCTCATATATTCCTTCTGCAGGACCCGAATAATGGCAGAACAGGTCTCTGGGATAATGATCCCCAGAGCCTGGGGGGAGATGCCTGTCGTGAACTTGAGGTCCTGCAAGCTTCTCCCTGTCGCCAAGTAGCGCAACGTGGTGATGAGCCTCTGCTCCAGAGTGATGGCTTGCGGCATGCAGGTATCCTGCCTGCTGAAATAAGGGGTCAGCAAAGCCAGCAGACGGTGAAAAACGGGGTCCGTCATCCTGAGATAATTCCTGAAATCATCAGGATTATTCTCACGGATCTCACGGAGCAAAGGCATATGTGAGAATTGGTCGCGCTGGCGCAACCAATTCTTCGTCCATGAACTCCTCCTCGCCCTGTTCATGGACTGGGCTCAGGTCAAAGTATGAACCCCAACACCAAGCCCCCATACAGCACGAACTCGCAAACGAGTACGTCCACTCTCCATGGCTTTGAAACGGTTGGCTGGACAAACAAGCTTAACTGAACGCACTGAAGAACAGGCAGACCTATGAAGAACGACCTGAAAAACAGGAATGAGAGGACCAGAAGTTCCTGAGAACAGGTACAAACTGATCCACGAGCACTGAAGAGCAGATACAAACCTCACAAGCAGACTGCACCGCAGAAAACAAACTAATTAAGCTGTTGTCTGAAAAGCGCGAATCTGAAAACATCTGTTGTGAATATTTCAGAAACCAAAACTAGAATGAACCAATCTTTTATACATGCCAAAATGGACGCTTTAGATAAGAATCGTCTGTCAAAATTCAATAACATATGGAGACCATGGATTAGATACTATATGTCAGATAATTTTGATAATCGAACGCTCTGGTCATGGTAATTTATATATATATGTATATATTTTCTCTCTCTCTCTCTCTTTCTGGTATAATATTTAGCTATATAAAATATAATTTATACCTGGAGTTAAATAATTGTCTCTCGCCCTCCTTTCTGTCCCCATCTCCTTTTACCATTTTCTCTTCCATACTTCTTCAAAAAACCTTTAATTATACTACAGTATTTGTTATCTATATTGAAGTATACCTAAGGTCAGGATTTCGTTTTGCTCAAATATGTAAAATTGATATATTTCTGTCTTTTCTAGTTTATTGAGCTCCTGACACTTCAGATATAAATAATTTTATACTCTAGTCTTCTCTAGATTATATAATAACCATACTTTTTTTACTTATTTTTTTGGAATGTTTATTATTCCTCCTTGGTATTTTATTCCCTTTTTACTTAGATATCTGTAGTTATAATTTGCATGCATCTCCATAGGTTGTAAATGATGGAGCACCCCTCTCTTATTTTAGTGGGTTTATTTTTATTTATTTGCATATTTTTTTATATGTATTTAATTATTTTTTTATATAACATTTGTACTTTAATGTTATATTTTAATATTTTTGTTTTGTCAAATATTCTGTATTTGTTGTTATTTATTATTTCTAAAACAAATAAATCTTTTGAACGAGAAAAGCGCGAATCGTCTCTATCCGAACTTCTACTAACGCGAAATTAGCAGAAGGAGCCCAAAGGGTGCTGTGCTGGGTTGGGTCTTGGACTATCCGCCGGATTGTTTGTCAGACTGAGTACGCCAGACAATTCGATCGTGTGTACGCGGCATTATGTGCACAAACTGTTGTGAGTATTCATTGTACTGTTACACTACTTTGGAAGAGCAGTGTAGTTGTTGTAATCCCTGTTATACTTGTTTCAGTGAAACCTTTAAGTCTATGCTATATATTCTTCAGTAAACTTAATCTGCTATTTACTTATAAAACAGTGAGTTTGTGTTATTCCAAGAATGGAACCTGAAGTGTCAGAAGTAAGGGTAGCTCCAGGTGTCTGGGATGGCCAGTGGGAAAACAAACAACTTTGCAGCTCCCAAGGGAGTAGTACGCTACATGGAGGTCCCACCGAGTTTTCTCAACTGGAATGCTAGGGCATAGACCAGGAGAAGGGTCAAGAGTGGAGGAAGTCATGGACCCAGATACGGCTACTAGGGAGGTGCAGCAAGTAATGTGGAAAGCGGTGCCAGGACAAGGCTGCTATTTGCTAGACTTAAAGCAGGATGTGCAGGAAGACTTTACCTACATCCTCTTAGCCCTTGTACACACGGTCGGATATTCCGACAACAAAATCCGTTCGACAAAATCCGACGGATTTTGTTGTCGGAATGTCCGACCGTGTCCGAAACTTGTGTTGCATACACACGATCGGACAAAGTTGTCGGAAAATCCGATCGTACGTAACGTGATGACGTTATTTCGTTAGGACGGGGACTACGTTCAGGCTAGTAGCCAATAGCTTTGGTCTAGGAATTTGATCTGAGCATGCATGGCACTTTGTCTGATCGGAATTCTCTACACACAATCGGACAAAGTCCGATCGGATCATGTTGTTGAAAAGTTTTATAGCCAAGCGCTAAAACTTAGTCCGTCGGATATTCCGACGGAAACAGTCCAATGGAGCCCACACACAGTCGGATTATCCAACAACACGGTCCGATCAGACATTTTCCGTCGGAATGTCCGACTGTATGTACAAGGGCTTATAGCCCAGCTCTAAAACTTTGTCCGTCGGATATTCCGATGGAAACAGTCTGATGGAGCCCACACACAGTCTGATTATCCGGCAACACGGTCCGATCAGACATTTTCCATCAGAATGTCCGACCGTGTGTACAAGGGCTTAGAGTGGAAAGAAACCAACCCAACAGAGTTCAAGGAAAAGACAGTGAGCTTAGCAGAAGGCCTGGATGGGTGAACCAGAAGAACCCCCACTCGTGACACCGCCAGGGAGTCCGTTGGTGAGAATCTCGATGAGGGGCAGCCCAAACTGTGTGCCCAACATTAGGAGAGAACCTGGAGCATAGGATGCCGCCAGCTTCCTTCTACTTATATATGAGTCGTTTGGTGGACAGCGTGATACAAAGTCACCGGACATCCATGAATAAGAGGTATCGGAAGCTGCCAATATTCTCCGGGCGAATACCAAGGCCAGAGGGAGAAGAGGATTTGGAGAACTGAATGGATCAAGCAACGCAAGCCTTAGAGGATTGGAATGTCCCAGGTCACTTAAGGAGAAGGCAGATTAGTGAAAGCTTGGTAAGTCCAGCAGCTGACATCATTGGAAGTTTCAGGAAAGGAAAACCAGACTGTGATGCCAGAGATTACATTAAAGCCCTCTATGCTGTGTATGGGAGGGTAGAAAAACTATCTGACCTGATGTATCGGTTCAAACATACTCATCAGAAGGGAGAGAAACTGTCGGCATACATTGTCCGTATACATCAACTCCTGCACCAAATCATTCTTAAAAAAATCGTTCATCCTAAGGAGGCAGACAAAGTCAGAATGGACTTTACAAGGGGCCAGACCGAACCACTCCATTGCACTTCGGTTACTTCTTAGAGGCACCGGTGAGACTCCTTCCTATCCCGAGTTGATGGGACTAGTGAGAGAAGAGGAGGCTATCTTGGAAGAAAAGGATAGAGAGACCCGGCTGGCCACAGGCATCTCGCAAAGGAGTGAAAGGGCTGTTGCTCAGTTAATATCAGTAGAAGGCATGGAAGATGTTGGCGCAGAGGAGTACAAGTGGGGAGAGCACCATCCGACTCCTGTAGTGGAATCCTTGTCAACACCAACCTGAAACAAGGCAGATGAGGAGGGCTCCCAAGCTAAAACCCTGCTGCAAGAAGCGCTGCTCCAAGTAATGGGGGCACAAGTCAAGAGTCCAGATGAACGGATGGCCAGTCGGAGGTGCAATAAGTGTGGAGAAATTGGGCATTTCAGGGTCCACTGTCCAAAGCAGGACCCAAATGCTGAACTACTAAGTGAACTAATCAGAATGTTGAAGATGTTATTGAAGGAGCAACCGGCGGGAAACGCCAGGGGGTCTCGATGAAGGAGCCAGCTGAGAACCCCGCTGAAAAGCAGAGCTCCAAGAGAAATGAAAGGAGAGCACTAGAAGAAAAGAAAGAAGATGGAGACCTCAAGAAGGTGAGTGGATGGACAAGTAACCCAACAATGGGGTCAGGGAACTGAGTGCAGAAAGTCAATGCTTCACTAGTTTCTAGAACCCCAGTTGGGTCTCTTCAGAAAGTTAACAGGAAAGCCAGCCCAGGGGATACCATTCAAAGGAACGCTAACGCATCGCCTAGGATTGGCGAACAAAATCCTCAAAATAAAATAAAGTAGAAGAAAGGTGAACGCCTTACTAAGAAGAGAAGGCAGTCGGAGAGATTCCCGGATAAACCAGTGGGACCATCCCCCATTGTATCTGTACAGATAGAAGGAATCTACACCCAGGCCCTACTGGATACAGGCGCACAAGTTACCCTGTTGTATCAAGAGTTTTATAATCAACACCCCATATCCCCATGCGTAAGTTGGAGGAGCTCAAGATCTGGGGGATCGGGACCACTAGATGCCCTTACGATGGTTATATCCCCATCCAAATCTCTTTTGGGCCTGCAGCTGTAGGGAAAGAGGAGACCCCTGGAGCTGGGCGAAAATTCCATACCTGTGGGGACCAACATGGATCTGGTAAGTAGACTGCTGTTTGCCGCCATGGATGCAGAAGGGGTTACCACTAATAAAGTCCATCCGCAGTTACAACAAGCATACCACCAGGTGGTCAGAGAGAAGGAAGCTCCGAGAGGAGAAGTGGGGCAGCTGTGGAGCTTCACAGGCAAAGAAAGGACAATATGGCTGGGAGAGGTCGCTCAAGTGAAGGCCACTGTCAAACTAAAATGGGATCAGCCAGACCCATTTTTAGTACGATCAGAGTGTGCCAACCACAGTGGGTGGCACAGTGGTGTAGTGGTTAGCACTCTCACCTAGTAGTAAAAATGGTCCCTGGCTCAAATCCCAACCTCGACTCTACCTGCCTGGAGTTTGCATGTTCTCCCTGTGCCTGCGTGGGTTTCTTCAGGGTACTCCGGTTTCCTCCCACACTCCAAAAGACAGGCAGGTAGGTTAATTGGCTTCTGTCATAATTGGCCCTTGTATATGAATGGGGACCTTGGATTGTGGGCTCCTTGAGGGTAGGGACTGATGTGAGTGTGCAATGTACAGGGATAGGGACAATTGTAGACACTCATTCAGGTTGAACTGGATGGACTGGTGCCTTTATTCAACCGTACTATGTAACTATGTAACCAGAGGATTGGAGATGGTTCCTGAATTGGTCCCCACCTAGGACCTGAGCCGAACAGGAAGAAGAGTGCCCACCCGCTTGACGAATGTGACAGACCAGCCAATAATGAAGGCCCAGTTAAAGAGGTGGGAGAAGTTATTCGCTCAAAATGATTTTGACATAGGATGTATAAAGAGTGGAGGACAAGCCATTCCGTGAAAGAGCAAAGCGACCTGGAAGACCTGAGAGAACAACTGGCTGAGTTAACAAAATTGGGGATAATCCAGGAATCCCTATGCCTCTCCTATTGTGGTAGTGAGGAAGAAGGGTTGAAGCTGTCATTAGAAAAGTGTCAGTTCTACTGGACTTCAGTCGCATACCTGGGACATGTAGTCTCGGCAGAAGGAGTTGCCACTGACCCACAGAAGTTGGAGGCTGTCACCAGCTGGCCCCCGGCCAAGAACAGTAACGGAGTTGAGATCCTTCTTGGGGTTCTGTTATTACTACCAGAGGTTCATGGAGAATTTTGCAACTATTGCCTGACCCTCAATGAGCTACTGCACAAGGTCACAGGGGAAGACGAGGAACAAGGGACAAAGTCAAAGCAGAGTGGCACTCAAAAGAAAGGAGAGTCTGTACAGGATCAGTGGACCCATTCATGTGAAGAGGCGTTCAAGAGACTAAAGAAAAATCTGATGGAAGCTCCAGTGTTGGCCTGTGCTGATCCCAGTCTACCTTATGAGCTACATGTAGATGCAAGTGGAGACGGCCTAGGACAGTGATGGCAAACCTTGGCACCCCAGATGTTTTGGAACTACATTTCCCTTGATGCTCATGCACTCTGCAGTGTAGATGAGCATCATGGGAAATGTAGTTCCAAAACATCTGGGGTGCCAAGGTTTGCCATCACTGGCCTAGGAGGAGTGCTGTATCAAAGACAGGCAGAGGAGTTAGGACCCATAGCCTATGTGAGCAGGAGCCTTACCCACTCAGAAAATAACTACCCTGTGCACAAGCTGGAGTTTTTGGCCTTCAAGTGGATGGTGGTTGACAAGTTACGAGACTATTTGTATGGAGTCGAGTTCACTGTCAAAACAGACATCAACCCTTTGACTTACGTTTTTCCCAGATATAGGTGGATAGCGGCATTGGCTGGGATGCAGATGCTCTGTCTCGAAGGCCATAGACAAGAAGAAGAACCAGCGGAATGGGCCTGTGTGACTGAAGAAGGAGATAAAAAGAAGTTTCTGGATGGCCGCATGTCAGAGAAATGGCATCTTTATTCGTGAATAAAATCCAAATGCAGTCACATATCAAATATGGAAAAACGGCATTAAAAATCGAATGCGTTTCATGCCTTGTTTTGGTGCTTATTCATAGCTAAGGATAGAGAGCGAAATCACAGATATAAATAGTAGCCTTAAATGTGTCTATGGGATGAATAGCCAATCAGACATCACAAAATTTATTTCAGGCTAGAGTGTGCACGCCTCTAATATACTTCACCTGGAAAATAGAGTACACCTGAGCTAAAAAGAAAATAAAGGGAAAAAAATCCCTAAAGATACTTATATACAGGCTCTGTGTAAACATCTATGAACCAGAAAGAAGCAAACAGTACACAAAAATAAAAAACTTGATACACACCTCAAAAATTGCCACCTAAGTGTATCACCACCGCGCCAACAACCCCTCTCCCAGCTGCTACTTAAATGTATGAATAAATAAACAAGAAGGTGAATGTAGCTAAACCCATCCAAATAACCATAAAATATCACCTTGTAGCGCTAAATTAGTGTAAAAGTAATCAAATTGAAGTTACCCCTCAAACAACAAATTGTGTGAATCACAATTGCTGGATACCTGCTGTCATCGTTTAAGTGATCTAAACGCACATCTGGCCTGGCACAAGAGTGCTGGGCGCCGCAGCTGGTGAGTTCTCCAACGAGGGGGGCACGGTCACTGAGGGTGTATGGTGAAGGCTATACCAGTATTATATGGACACTGATAAGATTTGCACATGAAAAGGATTTACATTTTTTTATGGACTATTGATTTCATCTATGTATTATTATTTTAAGACTATCACATTGAGTCTTTTCACAAATATATATATTTTCCATTTCTTTAGAGATATTTTGTTGTGATTCACACAATTTGTTGTTTGAGGGGTAACTTCAATTTGATTAGTTTTACACTAATTTAGCGCTACAAGGTGATATTTTATGGTTATTTGGATGGATTTAGCTACATTCACCTTCTTGTTTATTTAGTACACCGGCGGCGGGAGAGGTGCCACCCCCCCTCCCGCACCTTCCGCTGCTTACCGGAGCCGTCGGTAGCGGCGGAGGCGATCGGGTCCTTTCGTCTGCTGGGCATAGAGACAAGTGAGGCTAAGATGGCCCCCACTCATCTCTATACCATAGGAGGGCGGAAGCGACGTCAAAACGTCACTTCCGCCCATACCTCTTAAAGGTATATTTTTTTTAGATGTCAGATTTTCTTTATTTTTATTTTTTTGTTGTTGCATTTTAGCCCAAATATGAGATCTGAGGACTTTTTGACCCCAGATCTCATATTTAAGAGGACCTGTCATGCTTTTTTCCTTGTAATAGGAATAAAAGTGATCCATTTTTTTTTAAACAGTGTAAAAATAAATAAAATCAATTAAAATAAATAAGAAAAAAAAAATGTTTTTTTTTAAAAACACCCCGTCACGACGAGCTTGCGCACAGAAGCGAGCGCATACGTGAGTAGCGCCCGCATATGAAAACGGTGGTCAAACCACAGATGTGAGGTATCGCCACGATCGGTAGAGCGAGAGCAATAATTCTAGCCCTAGACCTCCTCTGTAACACAAAAAATGCAACCTGTAGAATTTTTTAAATGTCGCTTATGGAGATTTTTGAGGCTAAAAGTTTGACGCCATTCCACGAGCGGGCGCAATTTTTAAGCGTGACATGTTGGGTATTAATTTACTCGGCGTACCATTATCTTTCACAATATAAAAAAAATTGGGCTAATTTTACTGTTGTCTTATTTTTTTATTCAAAAAAGTGAATTTTTTCCAAAAAAAGTGCGCTTGTAAGACCGCTGCGCAAATACGGTGTGAAAAAAAGTATTTCAATGACCGCCATTTTATTCTCTAGGGTGTTAGAAAAAAAACAATATAAAATGTTTGGGGGTTCCAAGTAATTTTCTAGCAAAAAAAACTGTTTTAAACATGTAAACACCAAGTCTGAAAAAGAGGCCTGGTCCTTAAGTGGTTAAAGCATTAATAACATCATTAATGCTTATCATATTCACACATCCAAATGATCTGTTTGAATTGACGTTTGTTTACACAATATGTATACATGCCACTTGTCCTCCGCTGTTCCATCATTTGTTTTTTTGACTAGATCCAGAATGGTATTGGTGGGGTTAAAGTGTGTGCAGGGTTTTTTGTTATTAACCACTTGACAACTGGGCACTTAAACACCCCTCATGACCAGACCAATTTTCAGCTTTCAATGCTCTCACACTTTGAATGACAATTACTCAGTCATGTAACACTGTACCCAAATGAATTTTTTGTCCTTTTTTTCCCCACAAATAGAGCTTTCTTTTGGTGGTATTAGATCACCTGTGGGTTTTTTATTTTTTGCGCTATAAATGAAAAAAGACCGCAAATTTTGAAAAAAAACACATTTTTCTTTGTTTCTGTAATAACATTTTGCAAATTATTTTTTTTTCATGAATTTTGGCCACAATTTATACTGCTACATATCTTTGGTAGAAATAACCCAAAGTAGTGGATATTATTTGGTCTTTGTGAAAGTTAGAGAGTCTAAAAGCTGTGGTGCAAATCATACAAAATTTATCACATCTGATGTACTGGTGGCCTATCTCATTTCTTGTGACCCGAACAAGCCAAGAAAGTACAAATACCCCCCAAATGACCCCTTTTTGGAAAGTAGACATTTCAGGTATTTAGTAAGAGGGATGGTGAGCTTTTTGGTGTAATTTTTTTCCCACAATTCTTTGCAAAATTAAGTTTTTGTTAAAAAAAAATTATTTTTAACAAAATTGTCATTGTAACAGGTTATTTCTCTCACGTGGCATGTGTATACCACAGATGACACCCCAAAATAAATTCTGCTACTCCTCCTGAGTATTATGATACCACATGTGTGGGACTTTTCCACAGCCTGGCCACTTAGAGAGGCCCAACATGCAGGGAGCGCTGTTACCTGTTCTAGGAGCATAAATGACACATCTAACTTGTTGACTAATGCCGCGTACACACGGTCGAACTGTTTGACGTACTTAGTCCGTCATACAATCCGACGGACAATCCGTCGTACTTTCCACTGAACGGACTTGACCACACACGGATGCACAAACAGTCCGTCGAAAGCTTGCGCGATGACGTGTACAGCACGTACGACGGGACTAGAAATAGGAAGTCCAAGACACAGCAAAGCACCCTTCCACCGTGTAAATCCTTTCTGGGCATGTGCCATTCTTAGTCCGTCGAACTAGCATACTGACGACCGTATTGTCCACTGAAACAAAAGTACGACGGACAGATTTTTGGAAAATCCGAAAATCTTAGTACTCCGGACTGCACGCTGAAAAAGTCAGCTGAAGCCCACACACGAGCAGATTGTCCACTGAAATGTGTTTCGACGGACTAAGTACGTCAAACAGTTCGACCGTGTGTACGCGGCATAACTATTACACTTTTGAAGGCCCTGGAGCACCAGGACAGTGACACTGACGTGGCACTGATGACAGATGGCACTAATACGTGGCACTGATGACACGTGACACTGATGTGGCACTGATGACAGATGCCACTAATACGAGGCACTGATGTGGCACTGATGACAGCTGGCACTAATATGTGGCACTGATGACACGTGGCACTAATACGTATCACTGACAGATGGCACTAATAAATGGCACTGTTGACAGATGGCACTAATGTGTGGCACTGATGACAGATGGCACTAATTCGTGGCACTGACACATGACACTGATGACAGATGGCACTGATACGTGGCATTGATGACACACGACACTGATAACAGATGGCACGTGACACTGAAAGGTGGCACTGATGACAGATGTCACTGATACGTGGCACTGATGACAGATGGCACTAATATGTGGCACTGATGACACATGACAGTGATATGGCACTGATGACAGATGGCACTATGTGGCAATGATGACACGTGGCACGTGGCACTGATCACAGATGGCATTATACACGGCACTGATCACAGATGGCACTTATACGTGGCACTGGGGACAGATGGGGCAAATGGCACTGACAGGTGGCATTGGGGCAAATGGCACTGACAGGTGGCACTGGGGCAAATGGAACTGGGGACAGATGGCACTGACAGATGGCACTGGGGACAGATGGCACTGACAGGTGGCACACTGGGGACAGATGGTACTGACAGGTGGCACACTGGGAACAACTGGCACACTGGGGACAAATGGCACACTGGGGACAGATTACTTGCGGCCGCTGCAGCCGCTAATCTCTCCCTCCTCACACGCTGTCTGTGTGAGGAGGGAGAGCCGGCGATGAGAGATGATCTCATATGTTTGAGATGATCTCATACAGGCGGCACAGTGGTGTAGTGGTTAGCACTCTTACCTAGCAGTAAGAAGGGTCACTGGTTCGTATCCCAACCATCACACTACCTTCCTGGAGTTTGCATGTTCTCCCTGTGCCTGCATGGGTTTCCTCCTACAATCCAAAGACATGCAGGTAGGTTAATTGGCTTATGTCTGGGATTGGCCCTGGTGTGTGAATGGGGACCTTGGATTGTGGGCTCATTGAGGGTGGCGCCCAATGTGAGTGTGCAATTGCTCAGGTTGAACTGGATAGGCTGGTGTCTTTTTTCAACCTTACTAACTATGAAACTATCTCTCATTGGGCACGCCAATCACACTGCAAACGGCTGCTGTGATTGGTTGTTTATAGCAATCTGCGACTGGCTGCGTCCAGGGGACATGGCCGGCACAGAACTTCCCCGATGCGCGCTTGCGGGAACGTGCATTGCGGAAGTAATCAGGAGGTCGTCCAGGGACGGCCTCCCGGCAATTGGCGTCCGCTCTGCAGCCGTCTTTCAGGCTATAGAGCGGACGCCTAGTGGTTAATGCTTTAACAATGGAACAAGTTTGTATACATTGTTTTCTTTTTCAAAATGTCTTAGGATGCTGAGTGTGTCTTTTGTTTTTATTTATTTTTGTGTACTGTTTGCTTTTTCCTGGTTCATAGATGTTTACACAGAGCCTGTATATAAGTATCTTTATGGATTTTTTTACCTTTATTTTCTTTTTAGCTCAGGTGTACTCTATTTTCCAGGTGAAGTATATTAGAGGCATGCACACTCTAGCCTGCAATTCATTTTGTGATGTCTGATTGGCTATTCATCCCATAGACACTTTTAAGGCTACTATTTATATCTGTGATTTCTCTCTCTATCCTTAGCTATGAATAAGCGTCAGAACAAGGTGTGAAACTTGTTAGCTTTTCTTCCCTGTTTTTCCATATTTGACTGTGACTGCATTTCAATTTTATTGACCAATAAAGATGCCATTTCTCTGACGTGCAGCCATCCAGGAACTTCTTTATTTTCTACACTGCACAGAGCCAGCACCTCAGTGTCCATTAGGGTCATACATTGGTGGAGCGTCTGAGAGGCTGGAGCGGTAAAACCTTTTCGTTTGACTGAAGAAGGAGTGCAAGCTCTGTGCCAGGCTCTGGACAAGAAAAGAAGTGGGGAAATGGCTGCAGAATACCTAGGGTCTTCATCCATTAGGCATTCCTAGATGATATTGTGGGTTGGCACAAGTGAGGGGAGAAGGTTTGCTGCGACTGTCAAAAGCAGACCTGAGAAGGGACCAAGTGGAAGACTCAGTGGTGCACGCCTTGAAGAGTCAGAACCCTGAGTTGCTAAAGAGAAGTCGAGAACCCAAACTGCTGGTTGGAAGCTAAACAGTGGAGGACCTTAAGTGGAAAGTGAACAAGTCTTGCTTTTGACTGTTGGTGATTGCTGACCAGCAATCAGCAAAGGGCATACAGCCTCAATAAGCATACATTTTTTTTATGCTTATTGAGGCTGCATGCCCTTTCCTCATTATAGAGGATATTATCTTATTGACCATGACCTGATCCTGCTAATATTATACCCATATTCTAACTAATAGATATTTTCATAGTTGTCACTATTCTCTTTTTTTCTCTTCTCCATTTCTTTTCTTTTCATTATCCACTGTCCAGACTTACCTCCGTCTGTGCCCTCTTCTGCCGAGCGTCCGGTATTGGATACGGGGTCATGCACACTCTTTATTACATCGAGGCTGGTGTCTTGTGCATTGGATGTTAGATTTGACGGGGGGTAAGCACTCCTTTGGAACTTTTTGCATGGAAAGCCCTAATATAATGCTATCCATATAAACTGTGTAATGATCCTATATGTAATTTCTATTGTTATTCATTTTCTTTTTTTGATGTCACTTATTACTAGCTTGTATATCCCCTGAAGAAGCTATTGCGAAATATGTCAGGATAAATGATTACAAGCACTTCAATCTTCTTGCCTCCAGGACCCCTTATTACGTGTAACCTGTATATGTAGATGGTCATACAATACACCATTGTGTGTTATTTTAAGTGCATTGTAATAAATTAAATGTTTTTATTTTATTGTATCTATTCCTTTTTTGTATCAATTTGTATGCACACACCATAAAAATCCCTCCCCTGATCTTTTCATTTATAAATCTTGTGGCATGTATGCGTTCCTTGATCATCTGATCGAGGGCGTATACTGCTGTGCAAAATGTAAGCACATTGTTTCCCTGGAAACCCAGGTTCTGAATCTGGGGAAGCAACTATCAGCACTGAGAGGACCATCCACACTAAAGGAGAGCCAGGAACGTACACGGCAGGTGCCGGCAGGGGCCAGCACAGAGGTGGGTGGAGACAAAGAGGTGCAGGCACTAGCAAAGAGTAGATGGGTGACAGTCAGGAAGGGTAGAGGAGAAAGTGCTAGGGAGGTCGATCCAGGGCTGGAGCATCCCAATAAGTACGCTCCATTGAGTGACATTAGTGATCCCAGTCAGGGACCAGCACTGCTGGAGCTGAGGGATTCTCCTAGCTGCCAAGAGAAGAACTCCTCCAGTGAGAGTGGGGGGGGGGGGAGCAAAGGGAAAGGAAAGTGGTAGGGGACTAAATTCTTAGAAGGACAGCGAACGCAATCTGTAACAAAGACCTAAAGCGCCGCACTGTATGAGACAAAAGGGCTAGCTCAAAAGACAGGGTTACTCCAGAAGGTACCCTATAGAGCAAAGAGAGCACTAGGGACTATTACGGTACCAAAATTTACTATACGAAGTCATTCAAAATTCTTTTAGATTTATCAAGTAAAGTGAAAATAGAGCACACGTAGAAATACAATTAAATAGACAAATATTGATGAGAATCAATCTATACAATCGTAATGGGGTTTTACAAGCAATACCGGAGACCCCCACAGGGGGGAAAAAAGCCGCTTCCTCAGGAGACATCACCTACAGTATCTGACCCATAAAAACATATAATTTATTTAAAATAAATAACATAACCATAATTATAATAATATACAAAAAAAGGTTGATTTAGTAGCGACTGGAGTATTATAATACAAAAAGTCCCATTGACTCACCCAGAAAACTCAGCTCTTAGCCATAGAGCCGGCACAGATTGAGACACCCTTCAACGGGGTAACCCCCCTGGGAGCGGATACGGTGGGTAAGGCATAGAGAAATACAATTGCCACTAGAAACAGAGTTATAATAAATGTATCAGTTAAAATAGCAGTAGCCCCATTATCTGTTGGTGGCCCATGGATAGAATGAAGATAGCAAGTAAAGGTCAATTAGCACCGAGTAAAAGTGTCCCCAATCCAAACAGACATCCATGTGAGCCATGGGCCACACTAGATGGTGATTAAAGATATTTAAGCTGGATTAAACTGATACCATACCCACTCAAAGTCCTATGCTTAAATACAAAAATGACAGCCAATCTTAAAGCCAGGTATGTCCTGAAGCATGATCTTTGATACAGGCTGAAAATAAAAAGGGTCAGCACAATTGTAATGATGGGGCTAATCCCCTGCCAAGATGGCCAAAGCAACATTGGTCCAGGCGGGGGGGGGGGTAAAAATGGCTAATAAATAGTTTAGATAGGCTTACCTTGGCTAGGCCTGTAATGTGCGTTTCTCACACACTCGCCGCTCTGATTGTCATGTACAGAGCTGGCGCTTTAAATACCCACAACCTGGAAGCTGTTGGAGCGTCCTAAACGCTCCCTGGCGTCTACCGCTGGCTATGCGCATGTGCCGTATGACATGTGCCGTATGACATAATGCGCGCACATCTATTACTCTACAAATAGCAAATTGACCACTGTAGGTCGACACATCGGTTTCCATCACAGATTCTGACCTGAAAGTGTTACGTTTTTGGTTTTGGAAGTGATCCCACAAGATCCCAGAGGAGGGGACTGGGACAGGGAAATTCTTAAATGCGAAGCTCTTTAGATTGAGCGTTTGAACGCTCTTATTCCCCTAGGTTTAAATGAAGCCCACTCTTACAATTATTTTCTCTGATTCTGGTATATTCCATTGTGCCCCCCCCCACCCCCTTTTTTTTTCTCTCCCCTTGTGACTTTACAATATACTATATTTGTCTGTGAGATATTGACTGTTGAACATTAATGTTGTTTAAATTTATTTTGGCCACTGGACTTTTAATCCGGGGTCGTGCGATATTATTTCCCTCTCAAAGTCTGTTCTTAAATATATTTTCTGTATGCATTATTGAGTTACCGCCCTGGTGGGGAGCATTAGTGACTATTGCATCCATTGCCCCCCTTAACTGGGTGCTAGCTCTTAACTTATTTGATTTAATGTTTATACTATTGTCAATGTTGTTATTGGGTCCCTCTGGCTCTTCCAGGACCACCCTGCCAGGAGTGGTGTGAGGAGTTAATTCTCCACCCTGGGGCGTATACATGGTGTCCATTAGGGGATGTACCAGACCCCTGGTTGGTGCCAGTCCCACCCCCTGTCTTCCATTGCTTCCATTGTTGTCACTCTGGAGACTGTGGCGCGTATAGCATGTTATTGCTGACACACGCATTCGGTCACCTGACCCGGCGGCATCTTACTGGGGGCTGGCCTTTGATGACCAAGCCTTTCCAATGGCTGGCGCACCCGCCTGCCGTGCCCCCGGTCCATCCGCCTGCCGTGCCCCCGGTCCATCCGACAGCTGGCGATATCGGGAGGATGGGCGCGCATTATGTCATATGGCGCATGCGCATAGCCAGCGGTAGATGCCAGGGAGCATCTAGGACGCTCCGACAGCTTCCGGGTTGGGGGTATTTAAAGCGCCAGCTCTGTATATGACAATCAGAGCGGCGAGTGTGTGAGAAACACACATTACAGACCTAGCCAAGGTAGGCCTAAACTATTTATTAGCCATTTTTACACCCCTCCCCCTTGCCGGGACCAATGTTGCTTTGGCCATCTTGGCAGGGGATTAGCCCTTCTCATTACTATTGTGCTGACCCTTTTTTTTTTTCAGCCTGTATCAAAGATCATGCTTTGATACAGGGCTGAGTCAATGGGACTTTTTGTATTAGAATACTCCGGTCCGGTCGCTACTAAATCAACCTTTTTTTGTATATTATTATAATTATGGCTACGTTATTTTCTTTAATTAAATTATATGTTTTTATGGGTCAGATAGTGTAGGTGACGTCTCCTGTGGCTTTTTGCCACGAAAACGGTCGAGTCACACGTTCATCCTACACCGATGTTAATCTCCCCTGTGGGGGTCTCCAGTATTGCTTGTAAAACCTCATTACGATTGTATAGATTGATTCTCATCAATATTTGTCTATTTAATTGTATTTCTATGTGTGCTCTATTTTCACTTTATTTAATAAATCTAAATGAAATTTTAATGATTTGTATAGTAAATTTTGGTACCGTAATAGTCCCTAGTGTTCTCTTTGCTCTATAGGGTACTTTCTAGAGTAACCTTGCCTTTTGAGCTAGCCCTTTTGTCTCATATTATTTTGGGATGATGGTACCCCTTATTACTAATTGAGGGGATCCCTTTCTGCTGAACTGTATGTTGTCTACCGGGCTCTCGGGTTCCGCACATCAAGAATCTGGTGGACAGATTACTGGGAGGGGCTGGGAAAGACCCAGCTGTCATGGTGCACGTTGGCACCAATGACAAAACCAGAGGCAGATGGAGTGTCCTAAAGAATGATTTTAGGGACTTGGGAGCTAAATTGAGGAAAAAGACTTCAAAGGTAGCATTCTCAGGAATACTACCGGTACATTGAGCCACACCAGAAAGGCAAAGGGAGATTAGGGAAGTAAACATGTGGCTGAAGAGCTGGAGTAGTAAGGAGGGGTTTGGGTTCCTGGAGGACTGTGATGACTTCTCAGTCAATAACTGGACAGCACCTAAATGAAGGGGGCACAGATCATCTGGGAATAAGGATGGCCAAAAATTTAGAGGGGTTTTTAAACTAGGCGATGGGGGGAGGGTTCAGAGATAGAGATAGTTCAACATATTCCAGAGGGTAATATTAGGGGCATTAGTGGTAGGGTAAACAAAGCACATAATCCCAAGGTAAGTATAGTAGCAAGTCGTAGTTGCAATCTCAGAACACCCAAGAGGATAGTATGTGACGGGTTCAAATATATTAATGCATTAAAATATTTGTTCACCAATGCCAGAAGTCTGCCAAGAAAAATAGGTGAGTTAGAAGCTCTGGTGCATCAGGAGAGCTATGATGTAATCGGTATTGCTGAAACTTGGCTTCATTCCTCACATGACTGGGCTATTAATATCCCTGGCTATGCACTCTTCTGGAAAGACAGAGTGAAAAGGAAAGGTGGAGGGGTCTGTCTGTATGTAAGAAGTGATCTCAAAGCAAGTGTGAAAGAGGACCTGGTGGATGGAGAGTGTGATGAGTCTGAAGCATTATGGGTGGAACTGCATACAGATGTGCAGTTCCACCCAATGTTAATGAGGAGGTTGACACTCAGCTCCTTGCACAGATAGAAAGGGCTGCAAGGGCTGGGACAGTGATAATAATGGGGGATTTTAACTACCCAGAAATTGACTGGAGTCATGGCACTGCTGGGACAGTAAAGGGCAAACATTTATAAACCTATTACAGGACAATTTTATGGTCCAGTTTATTGAGGCCCCAACTAGGAATGATGCTCTGTTGGACCTATTAATCTCAAACTATGCAGAGTGTATTACTAATGTTCAGATAAAGGAACACTTGGGTAACAGTGAACATAACATGATTTCATTTGATGTTAGCTGTAAGCAAAAATCACATACGGGAAAGAAAAACATTTAATTTCAAGAGAGCAAATTTTCCAAGGATGAGGGCTGCTCTCCAGGACTTAGACTGGGAGAGAATATTTGCATCAATGGGCACAGAACAGAAATGGGAATTCTTCAAAAAAAAATGTTTGTGAACTCACTGCAAAGTATATTCCCATGGGCAATAAGTTTAAAAGGCTAAAAATAAAACCTATGTGGCTCATGGCCAAAGTTAAAAAAGCTATAAACTATAAGAAAAGAGCTTTTAAAAAATATACAAATGAAGGAACACTAGTGTCATTTAAATGTTACAAAGAATATAACAGAATATGTAAAAAGGAAATCAAGGGTGCAAAAATTCAAAACGAAAGACAGATTGCAAAAGATAGTAGGACAGACCCCAAAAAATTCTTCACATATATTAATAGTAAAAAGTCAAATCTGAGCATGTAGGCCCTTTAGAGTGGGTGACTGGGGACAAAGAGAAGGCTTATTTATTAAATACTTTCTTCAGCTCTGTGTATACAAAGGAGCATGGGGGAGCTCATGTCCATAATGGGGGTTGTAGTGACACAGCCCCAAATCCACAATGGCTCAAAAGTGATATGGTCCAGAAATATCTGGACAGAATAAAGGTGGATAAAGCACCTGGACCTGATGGTATCCACCCACGGATCCTAAAATAATTGAGCTCTGTAATTTTAAAGCCATTGTATCTAATTTTTAGGGACTCATTAATGACAGGAATAGTACCACTGGATTAGCGTAGGGCCAATGTGGTGCCTATATTTAAAAAGGGAACAAAGTCTTTACCAAGTAACTATAGACCTGTTAGTTTAACTTCTATAGTTGCGAAGATACTGAAGAGATTAATAAAAGACCACATAGACGAGTGCTTGCGAAAAAAAATAATATTTTAAGCAACAGACAGCATGGATTCATGAAAGACAGAAGTTATCTGACAAACCTGATTTCTTTTTATGAGGTGGTAAGTAAAACCTTGGACAGAGGGGTGGCGGTGGATGCGGTATACTTGGATTTTGCAAATGCGTTCGATACAGTTCCGCACACACGGTTCATGTGTAAGGTAAAGTCTACAGGTTTGGAAATATCAGTTTGTAAGTGGATAGAAAACTGACTAAAAGACAGAATTCAGAGAGTAGTGGTTAATGATTCTTACTCTGAATGGTCTAAGGCAGTGGTTCTTAACCTTGTTGGAGGTACTGACCCCCACCAGTTTCATATGCACATTCACCGAACCCTTCTTAAGTTGAAAAATAAAATATGATTTATTCAACTTCAAAACATAGGTATATATTTATACTTAGGTATTTTTTATACATAGGTGCACAAAATGAATAAGACGATTAAGAACAAAGAACAACACCATCAAAATATTGAAACATGATTTTCACACAAAAACAAAACCATAATAATAATAATAATAATGAATATATAATAAATAAAAATAATAATAATAATAAGGGCCGGTTCACACAGCGAGGCGAGGCGACACGGCTCGCCTCGCCTCGCTCCCGCAAGTCGCCCCCATTCAGTACTATGGAACCGTTCTGAGAGGAGCGACTCGAGTCGCTCCGACTCAGAAAAAAGGTTCCTGTACTACTTCGGGGCGACTTCGGGGGCGACTTGCATTGACTTCTATACAGAAGTCCTCTGCAAGTCGCCGCTGAGCTCCCCGCAGGTCGCGGCGAGGTAAGTCGGAGACGCCTCGCCGCGCCTCGCTGTGTGAACCGGCCCTAATGCAAATCAGTGCGACTTCTGCTGTTGCCTTTCAGAGACCAGTTCAGAAATGTGCGGCTTTACCTTGGCAAGTGCCACTCTCATGTCATTTTTGCAACAAAGTCTGTTCCTTTTCTTCGTTTTTATGTCCAGCATCCTCGAAAAGGATTGCTCGCAAAGATATGTTGTAACAAACGGTATGAAAATCTCCAGAGCTTTCTTAGCAATAACATGGTACTTTACCATTTGTTGACACCAAAACGTTGAGAGCGTTGTTGTCCTGAAGAGTTGCTGTTGAACCTGGCTTTGCTGAATTTCAATGATTTCATCAAGGTATTCATCTGTTGTCTCAACACTAAACGTGAATGGCTGTTTCACCCATGCTGGATATGACTCTCTTGTAGGAAAGTATCCGTCGAGAGACTTTGCAAGCGAATCTAAGTGCATGGCAATTGCTTGCTTCAGTTCCGCGGGTACAGAAATGTCTCCGATTCCAAATACATCTTCGATCTTACTTACACAGTCGTCTAGCAGGGGAAAGTTTGCAAAGTTATCATTCTCTATTCGTTGTTTCCATAACGGTAGCTTTTTTTGAAAAGCCTTCAGGTTTTCTTCCGCTTCGATGATGTTGACTCCACCGCCTTGCATCTGTTGATTGAGATTATTGAGAGCTGCGAAGATATCTGCCATGTACGCTAAAATGAGAATGAACTCAAAATTTGTTAAGCAATCTGCATGACAATGTTGGTGCTCTTGCAAAAACAGGGCTAATTTCACACGCACGGCAAAAACACGATTCAGCACCTGTCCCCAGGATAACCACCGAACGTTAGAATGGTACAGAAGTACCTTGAATTCAGATCCCATTTCTTTACACAGCTCCCTGAAGATGTGGTGCCTCAGAGCACTATTTCGCACATAGTTCAAGCATTCCAGTACAATTTTTAATACTTCTGCCAGTTTTAAAGGCAAGATTTTTGTTGCCAACGCATGCCTGTGCAGAATACAATGCGTAACAATGATGTGTGGTGCATCGGCATTCACTAGCGCACCAAAACCAGACTTTCTTCCCAGCATGGCTGGAGCTCTGTCCGAACAAACTGCAGAAACCATATCCCACGAAAGATTGTTGTCTTTGAAGAAGTCATCCACAAGTTTCTTCACAGCGGCTGCCTTAGTTGTTGTTGTAAGAGGCTTACAAAATAAAAAATCTTCCTTTATCACGTCGTCTTTCACATAGCACACGAATACTGCAAGCTGGCTTTGATTGGAAATGTCTGTGCTCTCGTCGAGTTGAAGGCTGAATTTTGCCGGGCTTGAAATCAGATCTGAAACTACTTGAGCCAAGATGTCTTTGCCCATGTCCTGTATTCTGTCGCTGATGGTGTCATTTGAAAGAGGAATTTGGTATAACTTAGCTTCAGCCGCTTTTCCCAGCATGATATTCGCCATCGTTAGCACAGCTGGTTTTATGAGTGTTTCAGCAATTGTGTGTGGTTTGCCCTGCTTTGCGATCAGGTAAGCAACTTCGTATGATGCTGTGAGGATCGGTTTGTTGATGGGTACAAAGCCGAGAACAGGTAGAGTAGCCTTTTCCTCTAATCTAGCTCTCTTCACCTTGAATTCAGCGAGCGTTGTATTCTTGTGATTTCCATGCAGCTTAAGGAAGTGTTCTCTTAGTTTTGCAGGTGCTAGACTAGAATTGCTCAACTTGGCATTGCAAATCATGCAGTTAGGACGCTGACTCCCATCACGTTCCGTTATACATGTGGATCCATATTGTACATATTCGTCCAACCACTTTCTTTTTTTGCTTGACATAGTTAGTATTAAGGGATTCAAATATTAAGAAAGAAATCACACAACGTACCATCACGACAGTTACAATTCGACTACTGGGCGCACCAAATTCCCTGCAGCACAGATAGGCCGCCTAGCGATGTGGCGTTATCACCTGCAGCCAATGATGGACGAGTGGGGCGTGTAATCACGAATCATATGAATCGGATATGTGTCTTGACTTCCGCCGAACCAACGAGACTGACTCACCGAACCCCTGGTGTTCGATCAAACCCAGGTTAAGAACCACTGGTCTAAGGTTATCAGTGGTGTACCCCAAGGTTCAGTACTGAGACCCTTACTTTTTAATACCTTTTATAAATTATATTGGGTCTGGGATCAAAAGTAACATTTCCGTCTTTGCAGATGACACCAAGCTATACAGTGGAATAACGTCCTTACAGGATGTCTCCAATTTACAAGTCGACCTCAGTGCTCTGTCTAATTGGGCGACTATGTAGCAGATGAGGTTTAATGTTGAGAGATGTAAAGTTATGCACTTGGGGGCTAAGAATATGCATGCATCATACATTCTAGGGGGAGTACAACTGGGGGTATCCATAGTGGAGAAGGATCTGGGGATTTTGGTAGATCATAAGCTCAATAATAGCATGCAATGCCAAGCAAAGTCCTTTCTTGTATTAAGAGAGGTATGGACTCCAGAGAGACAGAGATATCATTTTGCCCTTGTTCAAATCATTAGTAAAACCTCATCTGGAATATGCAGTTCAGTTTTGGGTACCAGTTCTCAAAAAGGATATTGGGGAACTCGAGAAAGTGCAGAGAAGGGCAACCAACCTGATAAGAGGCATGGAGGTGCTCAGCTATGAGGACAGATTAGAGCAGGGATGTCCAAACTTTTTTCAAAGAGGGCCAGATTTGATGAAGTGAACATGCGCGAGGGCCGACCATTTTGCCTGACATTCTTTGAACCATTAAAATTCGGTCTAAGCGTGTCCATCCGAGCACTAATACACGGCCCAACAAGAATTCTCTTGCCTTTGTGGCTGTGTGTGGTGAATAGATGAACTCAAGTGTATTATTTGGATACACCATATTTATTGACGTATAACACGCACCTTCACTTTAAGAGGGAAGCTTCAGGAAAAAAAAAAAAAATTAAATTTTAAATAAAGAACTGTGAAGCAAAACAAGGGTCAGTGTCTATCTGCAGACCCACAATTGCTAGGAATGCAGCGCTCACCATTGCTAGGAATGCAGCACCCACCATTGCCAGGGATGCACCCACCATTGCCAGGGAATTCACCCACAATTGCCAGGGAATTCACCCATCATTGCCGGGAATTCACTCACCATTGCCGGGAATTCACTCACCATTGCCGGGAATGCAGCCACCATTACCAGGGATTCATTCACCATTGCCGGGAATGCAGCCACCACCATTGCCAGGAATTTCACCCACCATTGCCAGGGATTCACCCACCATTGCCAGGGATTCACCCGCCAATGCCAGGAATTCACTCACCATTGCCGGGAATGCTGCCACCATTGCCAGGAATGCAGCCACCATTGCCAGGAATGCAGCCACCATTGCCAGGAATTTCACCCACCATTGCCAGGAATTTCACCCACCATTGCCAGGAATTTCACCCACCATTGCCAGGAATGCAGCCACCATTGCTAGGAATTCACTCACCATTGCTAGGAATGCAGCGCCCACCATTGCCAGGGATGCACCCATTATTGACAGGGAATTCACCGACCATTGCCAGGGAATTCACCCACCATTGCCAGGGAATTCACTCACCATTGCCGGGAATGCTGCCACCATTGCCAGGGAATTCATTCACCATTGCCAGGGAATTCACTCACCATTGCCAGGGAATTCACTCACCATTGCCGGGAATGCAGCCACCATTGCCGGGAATGCAGCCACCATTGCCGGGAATGCAGCCACCATTGCCAGGAATGCAGCCACCATTGCCAGGGATTCACCCACCATTGCCGGGAATGCAGCCACCATTGCTGGGAATGCAGCCACCATTGCCGGGAATGCAGCCACCATTGCCAGGGATTCACCCGCCATTGCCAGGAATTCACTCACCTTTGCTGGGAATGCAGCCACCATTGCCAGGAATGCACTCACCATTGCCGGGAATGCTGCCACCATTGCCAGGAATGCAGCCACCATTGCCAGGAATGCAGCCACCATTGCCAGCTATTTCACCCACCATTGCCAGGAATTTCACCCACCATTGCCAGGAATGCTGCCACCATTGCCGGGAATGCAGCTACCATTGCCGGGAATGCAGCCACCATTGCCGGGAATGCTGCCACCATTGCCGGGAATGCTGCCACCATTGCCGGGAATGCTGCCACCATTGCCAGGAATGCAGCCACCATTGCCAGGTATTTCACCCACCATTGCCGGGAATGCAGCCACCATTGCCGGGAATGCAGCCACCATTTCCAGGGATTCACCCGCCATTGCTAGGAATTCACTCACCATTGCTGGGAATGCAGGCACCATTGCCAGGAATGCAGGCACCATTGCCAGGAATGCACCCACCATTGCCAGGAATGCACTCACCAATGCCAGGAATGCTGCCACCATTGCCGGGAATGCTGCCACCATTGCCAGGAATTTCACCCACCATTGCCAGGAATTTCACCCACCATTGCCAGGAATGCAGCCACCATTGCTAGGAATTCACTCACCATTGCCAGGAATGCAGCTACCATTACCATCAGTGCAGCCATGGAGGGCAGGACGAGCGCCAAAGACATCTTACAGGAGAATCTCCTGTTTACACAACGGCCTCTTTAAGAGAAAGTCCCGCCTCCTTTGATGGACAGCACAGTCATCCAATGGCAGAGACGGGACTTCCTATTACAGCTGCCGTGTAAACAGGAAATTCTCCTCCTGTGTGCACAGCACTCGTCCCGCCTCCTCCCTCCGAGGCAGCCGGACTATATATCTTTTGTGGCCCCAGCGCTGGGAGATCGCCGGGGGCCACAAAAGATATATGTATTTAAACAACCAGGCGGGCCGTTCAAAACCAGACCGCGGGCCGCGATTGGCCCGCGGGCCGGACTTTGGACATGCCTGGATTAGAGGAACTGAATTTATTCACTCTTGATAAGAGGAGATTAAGGGGGGATATGATCAACATGTACAAATATATAAGGGGTCCATATAGTGAACTTGGTGTTGAGTTATTCACTTTACAGTCAACAAAGAGGACAGGGGGCACTCATTTCATCTCCAAATACATAAAGGTTTCTTCACAGTAAGAGCTGTGAAAATGTGGAATAGACTCCCTGCAGAGGTGGTTCTGGCCAGCTCAGTAGATTTTAAGAAAGGCCTGGATTATTTCCTAAGTGTACATAATATAACTGGATACTAACATTTATAGGTAAAGTTGATCCGGGGAAAATCCAATTGCCTCTCAGGGGATCGGGAAGGAATTTTTTTTCCCTGCTTTAGAAAATTGGATCATGCTCTGCTTGGATTTTTTGCCTTCCTCTGGATCAACTGTGGGTATGGAATTGGGTATTTGGGATTTTATGATATTATTTATTATTATGTATGATATTATTATTTTTATTTTTTTTGTGGTTGAACTGGATGGACTTGTGTCTTTTTTCAACCTGACTAACTATGTAACCCGAAGCAAAAATCTTACACAAGGAATGGAATTGACTGAAACTCAATTATGGAGTATTATACCGAAGTTGCCTCACAGAGAATAAACGAAGAAAGGTGGCAATTGTTCCTCTCAGAGAAACACCGGGCTACTGTCTTAGCCTCTCTGCATGATGAACACGGTCATTTAGGAGCAGAAAGAACTTTCCGGCTGATTAGGGATAGATTCTACTGGCCCAATATGCAAAGAGAAGTGGAAAGTCACTGTCACTCTTGTCTCACGTGCATTCAGAGAAAGACGGCTCCTATGGGTCATTTGCAGAGCCAAGAACCCCTGAAGCTAGTGTGCAATGACTTTCTGTGCTTGGAGCCCGATATAGGTGGAAGAAGCAACATTCTAGTTTTGAGGGATCACTTCACTCGCTATGCTCAAGTCTACCCCACCAAAGATCAGAAAGCCAGCACAGAAGCCAAGATGCTTGTGGAGAAGTTACACTATGGGTTGCCAGTGGCCACTCTTTGGACTTTGAGAGCCAGCTAGTACGCCATCTGTGTACCCTCCTGGGTATCAAAAAATCCCACACCACACCTTATCACCCCCAAGGTGACCTTCAGCTAGAGGGTTTCAATAGGACCCTGCTGAACATGCTTGGGACTCTGACGCCAGACAAGAAGCAATACTGGGGAAACCACATCGCAAGCACTAGTTCATGCATACAATTGCACTGAGAGCGATGTCACTGGGTATTCCCCATATCACTTGATGTTCGGAAGAGAAGCCAGACTCCCTGCTGCCTTGGCTTTTGGTACATCTCTGGATGATGTTCCCCTTACCTCACATAAAGGATACGTAAATCGACTGAAGAAGAACCTGAGACAAGAGTATGAGCAGGCAGTAGAGCATGCTACTGTGAGAGAGTGCAGGAAAAAATGGAACTTAGAGTAAAAATTCAAGATCTACAGCCGGGAGATCGAGTACAGTTAAAGAATCTGAGCATACCAGGAAAGCACAAGTTGGCAGACAGAAATCATCTGTTGCCACTATCTGATGCAGTACAAATTCCAGAGGCTTCTCAGGTGTCCCCTGAAAGATTAACCCCGGCTTGTACCCATTTGAGAAAGAACAAAGAAAGGGAAATCAATGAAAGTGACGAATCTGAAGATGACTATGAGTATTCAGAGTACTCCAGTTCAAGATCATCACCGGAGAAGAGAGATATGGGAGTAGTCGATGATGTGGTGTCTTTGCCTATGGAGTTCTGGGCAGAAGAAGAAGAAGTGGCGGATGTGAGACCTGAGACTGAGTGACCGGATCGGGAGGGATCCAGAGACACCTGTCTGAGCCATCTGTCACGTACCTGGTGGTAGAGCCCGACTTGCAGGAGGAGACCTCTCTTGCGGCTCTGACTCAAGGGCCCTGGTAGTGTATACAGGTAACACAAGAGTCAAGAGGGGCACGAGTGTCTGGCAGGATCAACAGCTGGATCAGGGAATGACTGGAATCGGAGGGAAACAGGATCAGCAGGCAGGTGCAGGAATCTGAAGCAGAGCGGCAGGCAGAGAGGCTGGACCAGGACACCAATGCAGGAACTCTGGCAGAGGCAGGACTTCAGGCAGGTGCTGGAACCACTACTGGAGGTAGAGCAGCAGACGGCACCGGAACAGGAGGCTGGAAGCAGAGCAGTCAGACAAGCCGGGTCGGAGGTCAGACGGTAAGCAAAGGTACCAAGGCTCAAGCAGGTGGATGGTCGGACGAACCGGGTCGGTAAACGGGCAGGCAGCAAGGCACCGAAGGATCAAGCAGAGGGGAGGTCAGGCAGGCCGGGGTCAGATGCAGGCGGATAGCAGGAGCAGTAAGTAAACAAGCCGGGTCAACAGGTCATAGAAGGCAGGTTCTCAGAATCAGGGTACTCGCACGCTGTAGATCAGACAGCAAGAACTGGATGTGACCAACTGAGTTAAATAGCCCAGGCGCACACCCGCGGACGCGCAGCGGAAGGTCCGGACTGACCACTGCTGCCAGGATCCTCGTGACACCATCAGAGGGACCCGGTTCATCTTGCAGAGCAGAACAGTGTGACGGAGCCGGCCGGTTAGAAGCAAGACTGAGTGCATCCGAGCAGAGCTGTTCCATTCTTCAGACCCAGTTTGGTGAGAGGGCTACTGCCCACAGTTTCCTAAACGCACTTTCATTCACCTAGTACTTTAACACAGTGTTGCTGGGACCTGTAGTCTCACGGAAGAGAACCTAATAGACAGACTGAATTTAAGTAGGCCTCAAGCCTACTCTTTGCTGTACTTTGACACTGTGTTATCCAAAGCAATTACACCAGAAGCAATTACAGGTGTGCCACACTACAGAATTTGTTCTAACATCCACTTCACGTTAACCCTTGTTTGATTTACTGTTGGATTACAATTGTTTACAACACAAATAAGGGCGGCACAGTGGTGTAGTGGTTAGCACTCTCACCTAGCAGTAAGCAGGGTCGCTGGTTCAAATCCCAACCACGACACTACCTGCCTGGAGTTTGCATGTTCTCCCTGTGCCTGTGTGGGTTTCCTCCGGGTACTCCAGTTTCCTCCCACACTCCAAAGACATGCAGGTAGGTTAATTGGCTTCTGTCCAAAATTGGCCCTAGTATATGAATGGGGACCTTGGATTGTGGGCTCCTTGAGGGTAAGGACCAATATGAGTGTGCAATGTACAGTGATGGGGACAATTGTAGACACTCAGGTTGAACTGGATGGACTGGTGTCTTTATTCAACCTTACTAACTATGTAACTATGTAAATAGCTAGCAGAAGAAAGAAGTCTAATAGACTGCATCTTTCATCACAAGGCCTTGCATCTTATTAAAGTAGGGGGAGCTCCCTAATGATTGTGCTGTACTATATTTATCTCTTTGCATTTTTTCGTATTAACCAGAGTGTGCTGGAAGTTGGAAGGTGCTCAGAATAAGGCGTGGTCACTCTGAGCACTAGTCCCAATTGGAGACACATTCTCAGGGCTCATTCAAGGCAAACTTATATGTACAAACTGTTGTGAGTATTCACTGTATTGTTGCACTACGTTGGTGGAGCAGTGCAGTTGTTGTAATTCCTGTTATACTTGTTTCAGTCAAACCTTTAAGTCTATGTTATATATTGTTGCCTTATGAGTTTATGTGAAATCTTCATTAATATCTGTAAAATATTGTAATTAGAAATAGATCTCATTTGGCCGGGATCTAGGAAGGTCAGGTAAAATGCCTCCCCCCCCAGGGGCTTGGGAAGAGCAGACAATGCGGGGCCGAGACTTGTATACACCATATGGAGAAGCCACTCCCATTGTTCTACACCTACTCACTTCAAAGGACCCCATGCTGGGGTAGACAATGAGGAGAGTCCAACCATAATCATTGCTTAAGTTCCTGGGGAAATCCAATTAAGTCTTCTGTTTAAGAATAGTCACAAGGATTTGCATGAAAGGGGGCCGACTTATGTAGTGAGCCCTCCAATCATGATCCAAGCTAAGGCAGCCAATGGGGAATCAGCATGAAGGCATTTACCCAAAACCAAAGGGAGGGAACACTCTCTTTTTGGGAAGCAGTGGTCACGAGTGGAACTCTGTAAGGATGGGTAATTATGGTTAAGGTGTGGCTTGTAACTAAATATGCTTGTATGCTTGTGACGAAATATACTGTCTTAGAGAATATACTTTGTATTCCTGCATGTAAATATTATATTACAACCTAGTATTTTCTTCCTTGATGTAAGACCTTAGACTATAGATATTTTCTGTGTATATAGACCTGTAACTTACTCTAATAAAGGGTGTTATGTTAAACCTTTCTTTTCCTGGTCAATAGGATTCTCTTTTAAACCCATATCATATCTTCTGATTAATAAATCAGAAATATAGATTTTAAAGGTTAACAGTGGCGACCACGAAGTTGAGTACAGGACTGAAAGTATTTAATATAATACCACAATTTGTGTATTAGAGATTAAGTTTATTAAGGGAATTTAAGCTGAGTCCGCTTATTCAATCTATCTAGATAAAAAGGTTATTAGGGGGAATTATCCAATCTATATAGGGAAAAATACAGGTAAATGTTTCGTTTGTATCAGTGGGTATTAGATGAACTCTAACAATGAGGGAGGATACACCACTTATTTTGTTTTGCTTAATATCCCGTAATTATAATTTAAAAAGTTCTTTGGATGTACCTTGACATTTCCGGTCCATGTCAGGGGGAGGAAGTAACTTAGCGGGAAAAGTTGTTGTTATTATTTTTAATTTTTATTTGATTGTATTCCTTGGGGCTCGCCGAGGTTCATTGCTCTCTCTAACAATTGTTTGAGTGTGCTGCATGGGGAGCACATGGGTTTCATTGGAAAGACGCCAATTGAGTGTGGTCTTGGTTTTGTTGAAAATGTTCAACAAATGTTTTTTTTTTTAAATGGTCTGTCCACTAAAGGCATAATATTTGTGTATAGGACAGTGAAACTAACTACAAGAGAGTAGTTTTGTTTATTTTAGCTGTGGAATGTTACAAGCAGTAATATTCTCATGCTTTTCAGTTACAGTACAGAACTGTGGAAGTCTTGTTGCTGAATGCTGAAGCTAATATCTGAGAAAGATTATTAGTATAGGGTAAAATAAGATGCATCTAGCATACTGTATTATACCTTGAAATTTTTCTTTTTAAGGATGAAACCTTACCACAAATTTGGTAAGCCGAGTTTGTGGTAGATAAATTGTTTTTTTTTTTTGTTTTTTTTTTTTAAACTGAATTGGGTTTAACTTTGGTGTAAACACGGCTGCGTTTACCTTTCTATTGTAAACTGAAAGCGTTATTCACCCTATTTGATACCTGTGGCCTTAGTATTGTTCCTATTGTCCCCCGGGTCTATTGTTCTGCGGGGGTAGGCTCAGATAAGGTAAACTACAAACTATTGTGAGTAGATTTGGGGTGTCTCCAGTAATCTAACAGGATTGTTGTAGTGAGAGCTGAAAATATATATATATATATTTTTTATTTTTATTTTTATCCTCTCCACTTTACTGCATTTTCTGAATTTTATTCAATGGGAGTTTCTGTTTGTTTTCCCTACTTCTTTACGGTAATCTCAAAGTGACTGTATAGTACAGGGCAACAGTTAACTTAATTTAGCTTACAAATTGTGCATTGTATAGCTTGACAATGTCTGCCATGTCTTGTCTAGGAAATTTTGTAGCAACTTATACTTTTAAACACAAGAGCAATAAATTTGCCTGTGATGCTAAGTTAAAAGCATCTCCTTGGACTTATGTCCAGGAGTTATTTGAGGAACAAGCTAAAAAAAACAAAAAGAAAAATCTCAAAGGTCTAGCCTTGGCAGGCATGTATGCAGCTGGCATGGCTATGAATGCTAAAATACAGCAATTTGAAGCTACAATCTACAATAACAATATTACAATGTCACAGTTGCTACAAACAATTTATATCCTTAAAGGACAGGCAGCTATGGCCAGCAGATGCGAACATGGTAATACTATGGCACCTACTTGTGCCTATGAAATTGGGGACATTAAAGAATATGAAAAGTATAAGGGAAAGGAGGATATCGATCCTAATTCTACTTTTCCTGTGGCGATGGGAGAAATCGCAGAGCCACAAGAAAATCGAGAATGCACCATGGTCACATACCCACCAGACAATGGGGACCAGATATCCACAAATGAGAAGCAAGATAAGTTCCCCAACATTGGCAAAATTAAAAATAATGAACTCATTATTTCACACGCAACCAATGTGCAACAGAGGGGGGAGCTCTCAGGTGTGAGATGGCATAGTGATCAGGTTAAGGCATCTCCCAGCCCAGAGCAGCGGGGGCAACCTACACATAACATAGATTGTAATGCAACCATTTTTAGTATTTCTACAGACAACAGAAAACTAGCTCCGCCTGGAGTAGGCATTCATTTCAACAACTCATTGAAAGGTGAGAGTTCTTGTGTAAGTACCCCTAGATCTATTATGAAGACAGGAAAAGCAGTTCATCAGGTTTTAGCCATTGAAGATTCTCAGCCTAAAACCACACCAGTTGTTAAGAGACGCTTTAATACTTTACAAAAGATAAAGTGCTATACCTGTGGGTTATTAGGCCACATTTCTCAATTTTGTGTGTCTTCTGGTGAAATGATATTTAAACAGAAGCAATATACAACAAGGAGGCGGGACATAGAAGTGTACTCACCACGCTGGGGGGAAGGGCCCAGGAGTAATAAGTATGAAAATACAAAATCATACATCCCTTCCTCAACTATTAAGGCTGAGAATGAGACCCTGCAGCAGGAGATTAGGCAAATTAAACAGGAACGGGATGAATTTGTGAAAGAATTCCAATCTTTTAAAAGAAATGTCATTGACTCCCTGAATTTGAAAAATGGAGGGAGTAACTTGTCCACCGCAAACCAAACCAGTACAATAAAAGCGGGGATGAAATACAACATATAAATTCGTTTTAGAGGTCTATGGCATTTTAGTTTCATTAGATCAAAGTGGGAATGGCATTGTCCATTTACCAATGTACACATAAGAATGATGTATTTTTAAGTTTTTGTTTTGCTTTAAATAGGTTAAATAAATAAAAAGGGGGAAAGATTAATAACTGTCTTCTACAAAGTAATCTGTTTTCAGGTTTAAGTGAATTCAGGAAAGTATATGTCCATACAAATTGGCTGTACATATGCGTAAATACACGCCTAACAAAGGTAAGGTATAACAGTCCATTGTTTTTGTTTTTGTTTTTCTCTCTTCCTCTCACTTTCCTTTGTATTCTCCCAGAGGCCAGAAACGCCTAACAATTCATTTGCAAATACCAAAGTGCTATCCAGGATGTATGGGATGCAATCGAAATGAATGTGTATGTGTGAGTGATGGAATGCATGGGTATGAACTGTCCATGTGTAAACAAAGATTTATTTTTTTCTCTTAGGGGGTATACTCAACATTGCTTTATGGCCATAAATAAGTGTGATCACACTAATGCGCATGCGTTGTACTGTTTATGATTATTTTATAATTTTTTTTTTCATTGGAAATGAGCTCAATACTGGTACCAGTTTAAATTTATATTTTTTTTTTACAAGTTCAAATGTACTTGCGAATAAATAACCTGTGCACAAATATGAAATCTCAATCCTTATAACTATGAGGAACTGTAGGGATGTTGTGTATATCTTTGTTTTCTCCTTTCCTGTGCCTTACACTCGGAAACTAAATGATACATTACTTTGCACCTTGTGACATCTTATGGATTCAGTAGGTCTTATGTTTTGTTTTGTTTTTCCTTCCAAATTAACTCATGTGATGCTAACATGTGTGAAGGTTATAGATCTACAGGTTGTCATTTTAGAATTTAAGTATTTACAAACCCTCCCAGTTTTTCCATATTTGGTCTGTCAAAGTATAGACTCATTACCTTGGCTGGAAGTCTGTTCCAAGCATCCACTACTATTGTAGACCATTATGAACCTCTCAGAGAGGTACAGTGAGGTGTTATTAATGATTTTTAAGTTTTGTATTTTAGGGTAATTGCCCAAACAAGGATGGATGATCGGACGCAGACGGGGCAAAGTATTGTGAAACACAGATGAGGACCTTAAAACAATTTTATGTTGGTTTTAAGGAGAAGCCTTGAATGGAATTAATTACAGTCAGGCCTTACTAAATTCTAACTTCTTTAGGGCGGTCTGTTTCAATAAACAGAGGTCCTGCTCTCTCTAATACAAATTTTTGTGGCCTGCTTGACTTGCAAATTGTTTTGCACTGAGAGTCAATTAATATGTTAATCACCACCGAGAGAGGGTGTTGCGCAATGTTTGAAAGCAGATTCAATCATTTTGTTTAACACAATTACAGATTCAAGGCTCTTTAACAAATTAAAGGTTGAGGCAGCATTCAATCTGAATAGTTTTTTTTTCTTTATTGTTTTTTTTCTCCTTCAACTTTTTCTCTTAAAGAAAACTATTTTTTTTTTTCTTTACTTCCTATATCACCTTATTTTAATTTTTTTTGGTGATTCTTCAGTTTGGCTTGCCTATGGTGAAATAAAAAAAAAAAAAAAAGAGGGGAGTATGGGGAACATTATATGGAGAACATTTAAAGCAATTACAAAGGTTGATATAGAATATTAAAAGCTTCCCTTTAGCATTTTGGGGATGGGTCGAGTATCCAACAGTTTTTGTTTTTCTCTTATGACATTGGATAATTGTTTTATATAATTTTAGGTCATTGTAGCTATTATCATGACAATAGTAACATAAGGCTTTAGCAACAGCCATGTGACTATTTTCTGTGTATATGTGACATACAATCCTCTCTACAGTTCTAATGTTGGGCAGTCATCAGATGTGGTCATTGATATTTTTTTTTAATGTTCATTTCTTTCTTTTTGTGCCATAATAAGTTCAAAGAGCATTGCGTCAATATCATATAGATATACTGGGACTGGTGAGACTCATAGTGATTGGCAAATAGCAGGGAGTATAGTACATTTGTACTTAAGAGTATTTTATTTAGATTTTTCCAGAAGCCACTAGTGACTGGTGACATCACACCTATCTGTATTCTGAAATCCAGTCATGTTTGTCTGCGTAGGCGACACTGCCTAATCTGCAATGAGAACTCTTAAAGTGATGACCTCTTCCGTAGCCTGCTAAAGGCAGGGCTCGTGCAGTAGCTACACATGGTAGCCAAGGACGGTGCCCAATGTTTGGGACCAGCACTGAACATAGCTTCAGTAACAGGAGTTAGTGGTGAGTTGCGATGGCAACAAGAACCTCCTGCACACTTGAAGGGTCGTACACAGACACACAGTGGTATACAGCAGAAGTTACTTGCAGGCATATGACCACGGAGGAAGAAAGATGGGGGATGGAAATCAGACACCTGGCTGAAGGGCGTTACCAAATTGTTACACATGTCACTGAGAAAGGGGTCGCAGTAGTATGTCGCAGTGTATCTATGGTAATTCTAATAAAAGGTCCTAACTGCTCAGACTTACCAGACGAGCATTAATTTGAATGCATGTGTCTCAAATGTACTTGTGGTGTTCTTTCTCTACCTCTGTCCACATTAACAAAGTATAATCTTAGCCGGGAAAGCTGATCCAAAGGCCATTACTGTATGCGGTATCCAACGGGAATCACCATGGAAGGCTGTCCCAGAAGCAAGGGCAACATGACCAGATTGACATTATTGACTTTCGCACTAACATTATTGGACGGTTGAGAACAAGGATCCTCATGTTTTTTTTTTATCCCTCTTGTTTTTTTTTAATTGTATTTTGTATCCTATGATTTTTATTATGGACTTATTACATTCAGAACAAGTGAGGACTACCGATACTAGGATCCAGAAATGGGAACTGTAGAAATGGAGAGTTTAAACGTTTTTTTTTTTTCCTTCTTCTTCTCAAAGAGTTTTATTTCATTTCAGAGGGCAAAGCCAAACGTTCCAAATATTAAAGAAGATTGCACCTAAACCATTATTCTATGTGTGGCCGAGTCTCATATTCTCAACTGGCCACAAGGGGCCATCTGTTGCCTTATGAGTTTATGTGAAATCTTCATTAATATCTGTAAAATATTGTAATTAGAAATAGATCTCATTTGGCCGGGATCTAGGAAGGTCAGGTAAAATGCCTCCCCCCCCAGGGGCTTGGGAAGAGCAGACAATGCGGGGCCGAGACTTGTATACACCATATGGAGAAGCCACTCCCATTGTTCTACACCTACTCACTTCAAAGGACCCCATGCTGGGGTAGACAATGAGGAGAGTCCAACCATAATCATTGCTTAAGTTCCTGGGGAAATCCAATTAAGTCTTCTGTTTAAGAATAGTCACAAGGATTTGCATGAAAGGGGGCCGACTTATGTAGTGAGCCCTCCAATCATGATCCAAGCTAAGGCAGCCAATGGGGAATCAGCATGAAGGCATTTACCCAAAACCAAAGGGAGGGAACAGTCTCTTTTTGGGAAGCAGTGGTCACGAGTGGAACTCTGTAAGGATGGGTAATTATGGTTAAGGTGTGGCTTGTAACTAAATATGCTTGTATGCTTGTGACGAAATATACTGTCTTAGAGAATATACTTTGTATTCCTGTATGTAAATATTATATTACAACCTAGTATTTTCTTCCTTGATGTAAGACCTTAGACTATAGATATTTTCTGTGTATATAGACCTGTAACTTACTCTAATAAAGGGTGTTATGTTAAACCTTTCTTTTCCTGGTCAATAGGATTCTCTTTTAAACCCATATCATATCTTCTGATTAATAAATCAGAAATATAGATTTTAAAGGTTAACAATATTCTTCAGTAAACTTAATCTGCTATTTACTTATAAAAGAAAACAGTGAGTTTGTGTTGTTACAAGAATGGAACCCGAAGTGTCAGAGGTAAGGGTAGCTCTAGGTGTCTGGGATGGCCAGTGGGAAACTTTGCAGCCCCCAAGGGAGTAGTGTGCTACATATATATTATGTAGAAGGCACATACATGGTTGGTTATCATGATTTACAGATGTTTGCAGTTTTGGCAGCATGACTGATTAAGGATAGATTGGCAAGTACGGTATGTCATACTATAGATAGACAGGATAACCGTTAACATATGTTACCAGATGGTCAGGTCATAAAAAGACATGCTTGTAGGTTAATTGGTTCCTGCCTAAATTGGTGCTAATAAGTGTATGTATGAATGTGAGTTGGGGACCTTAGATTGTAAGCTCCTTGAGGGCAGGGACTGATGTGAATGTACAATGTATATGTAAAGCGCTCCGTAAATTGATGGCGCTATATAAATACCTGAAATAAATAAAATAAAACTTTGCAAGTTTCCTTTTTTACCAAAGGTCTCAGAGAGGCCTCACATTTTGTCCTGAGCAGAAGGTAGACCACTTTAATGTAATCAAGGATCAAGGATGTCCACCTTTTTACTCGTAGCCTGATGTTTAAGGTGCTATATGACAAAAATTCAATGACTCTTGGGAAGAACTCATTGGACAATTCCTTATGGAAAGAATTTTCCATCATTGACATGAGAGCATTGGAGAACATGGGAGCATTGGAAGAACTAATGGAGTTATGGGAGGAGGGAAGATACTGCGGGAGATTCTTCTCCTGGAATGGAGTCGGCTATTGCCATTTCCAGCAGTTCATATTCCTCATGAATCCATGGTACTTACCCCCCCCCCCCCCACCCCATGTGTACAAACTGAAATCTCAGGCATTCCCCCTTTTACAAGGGAACAGTAATATCTGGGCCTTCACCCAGCAAGTTGTTAAGGAAAAATAACAGACTAATTGGAAAAATACTAGAGCTTTATTTCTTTCCTAAATTCTGTTAGAGGCCCTATCCTCATTGAAACAGAATCATGACATTGTGATCAAACCATCCGATAAGGGTATGGTGATGGATGTTGTGCAATATGAATCCATGGTACTTAGAATCCTAAGAAATAGGGAATGGTACAGACGTGCCCCCGCTTCTTATGTAGAACTAACTCAAACGAAATATAGAAATCTAATTGGTCAAGCCTATATTAATGAAGTCATTGATAAATCTACATGGGAGTTCTTTAATGTTCGTAATCCAAGGACCCCCACACTGTATGCCTTACCCAAGATTTACAAATGTATGGACCAGCCACCTGGCAGGCCCATTGTGTCAGTACTATTGTCTTACAATTGACCCTTTGAAAGTATTGGATGGGATTTACATGCTAAGGAATTCATGGCTGGTTGTGATTGATGTGGAGGTTGGGGTTGTGGAGGGTTACATTTCCCAGAGGGACACATTGGTAGAACCATATACCCAATTTGTCCTCAATTTGCTGCAATTTCTTTTGACTCATATATTATTTATGTTCCAAAGCCCTCACTACCTTCAAGTACAGGGGGTAGCCATGGGGACTAGGTGTGCCCCCCTCTTATGCCTGGGGGGTGGGAGCAGGGTCTCTTCTTTGATGAGGCACTACATGAATATCTTGACAAGGTGGTAATATGGAAATGATTTATAGACGATATTCTTCTTTTGTGGACTGACACTAGAGAGGAATTGAATCCTTTTTTTTTCCGCACCTAAATGATTTTGATCTCAAGTTAATCATGAAGTGTGTCAGGAACCATGAATCAGACTGAGACAGAAGTGCAGTAAGGGCCGGTTCACACTGCAGGCGAGGCGAGGCGACTCCGACTTGCCTCGCCGCGACCTGCCGCGGCCTCAGCGGCGACTTGCAAATGACTTCTGTATAGAAGTCAATGCAAGTCGCCCCGAGGTCGCCCAAAAGTAGTACAGGAACCTTTTTTCTGAGTCGGAGCGACTCGAGTCGCTCCTCTCAGAACGGTTCCATTGTACAGAACGGGGGCGACTTGCGAGAGCGAGGCGAGGTGAGTCGTGTCGCCTCGCATCGCCCGCTGTGTGAACCGGCTCTAAAAATCACACTATTTAATAAAATGGTATAAACAAAGCAAACAGTCAAAACATAGGCAGAGTTTGGTAACCAGGACGGGTAGTCAGAACAAGCCAGAGAAACAGGAGTCCAGAGATCAGTGAAGTCAAGTGCAGCAAACAGGATCAGGAACCAGAAGGGAAGTCAGCCAACCAAAAGTCTTTCACAGGAAAACACAGCACAGAGAGTCCGGATATGTTGACCAAGGAAAAGGCATCGAAGATCTGATACAAATAGTTTATATAACCAGCAGCTCTAGCTGACGAGGAGAAAATGAAGACCAGGTGAGTCACTGTGGAAGGAAGAGACTTTGGCAATTAACTGACAGCTGAGCACAGAGCTCTGAGAAGGAAGAGCCGAGCCCAGCCCTGACAGTGACCCCTCTCCCTCAGAGGACCACCAGGTTTGTGGGGAAACATGGAAGACACAAAGGAGGACAGGAGCATGTATGTCAAAGGATGAGACCCAAGAGCGTGCCTCCAGACCATACCCCTTCCAATGAAGCAGGTACTGTATGCACCCATGGAATTATAGATTGTATCTCATATTCCTCATGGTTCTCAACCTGAGCTGGGTGAGGACGTGGTACCGAAGCAGTGAAATGGTTGCATTCCAAAAGTTTTAATAAGGAGACATGAAATACATTTGAAACACTCATTTTAGAAGGAAGGTCTAAAGTGTGAGGCAATGGGTTGATCCTATGGAGAATACAGAAAGGACCAATAAACCATGGTGCCAGTTTTAATGAGGGAACATGGAGATGGAGGTTGTGAGATGACAGCCAGACCCTGTCCCCAACTTGGTAGGAAGGTGCAGGTAGGCGTCTGCAGTCAGAATTGAGTCTGTACCTATCATTGCCACGTTGCAATGACTCTTGGACCTGTACCCCAGTGGAACGAAGACCACGGAGATGCTCCTCCAATGCAGGAATGTTATGAGGAACAAATGAGTCAGGCAACATGGATGGTTGGAAACCATTAATTTGCCATGAATGGAGACAATCGGGAAGCGGTATTGATGGCACTATTGTGAGCAAACTCCATCCAAGGTAAGAGGTCTCACCAGTTGTTATGGTGGTCAGAAATGTAAAAATAAAAACTGTTCCAAGGACTAGTTGGCTCGTTCTGCAGTCCCAGTGTACTGCGGGGGATATGCAGAGGAGAAAGAAGAAAGCTGCATTCCCAACTGTGCACAAAAGGCTTGCCAGAACCTGGACACAAACTGGCTACCCCTGTCCGAGACGATCACCTTGGGTAGCGCATGTAAGCAAAAGATCTCCCGAGCAAAAATGGAAGCCAGTTTTTTTAGATGTGGGCAACTTTTTAAGTGGAATACAATGAAAGATCTTTGAGAACCAGTCAACCACCATAAGGATAACTGTGTTGCCCTTAGAGTTTGGTAACTCCACAATGAAATCCATTGACGTGTGGGTCCAAAGCCTCTCTCCATTGGGTATGGTTTTTAGAAGGCCCACTGGAAGGTGTCATGTCTTACTCTGAGCACACATGGAACAAGCAGCTACGAAGCCGGTTACATCAGCACGTAGACTAGGCCATCAGAATTGTTATGAAATTACCCAAAAGAGTTGATTCTTCCCTGGGTGGCCAGCAGCCTTGGTAGAATGGTAAACCTGGAGCACCAGTGCACGGCAGTACGGAGACTCTTAGGAACAAAGCAGCGATCACAAGGCTTCTCAGAAAGAGATTGGATCTGAGCGGAATTCTATCACCAAAAGGAGAAGTGAGACTGGTGCGAACCGTAGCCAGAATATGATCTGGAGAAATCACAGGAACAGGAACCAACTCCATCTTTGAAGTTTAGGAAAACTAGAAAAGAGCCCATCTCGCCCTTCTGGGAGAGAGGTGTTTAGCCTCAGACAAGAATGTGAGATTCTTATGGTCAGTCAGAATAAGAACCAGCACAGTGGTACCTTCAAGGAGATGCCTCCATTCTTTAAGGGCTAAATGATCGCTAATAACGCTCTGTCCCCAATCTCATAATGGCAATCTGCAGGAGATCATTTCTTGGAAGTAGCCACAAGGATGCATAGCGCTGTCAGGAGGTAGGATGTTGAGACAGCAGGGCACCAGCTCCAGTCTTGGATGCATCAACCTCAAGGATGAAAGGCACCATAGGATTAGGATGTACCAACACAGGAGCAGAAGCCAAGGCAGCCTGGAGACTCTCAAAGGCATTCATTGACTCTGGATACCAATTCTGTGGCTTACCATTCTTTCTGGTCATGTCAGTCAAGGGTTCGATCAGAGATGAGACATTACAAAATTAACTTCTGATAATAATTGGCAAAGCCAAGAAAATGCTGCAATGGTCGTAAACCCATGGGTTGGGGCCACTGTGGTACTGCCGAAAGTTTCTCTTGGTCCATCGAAAAACCAGCAGTAGAAATGACATAACCCAGGAATTTAACCTGTTCTCAATGAAACTCTCACTTCTCCAATTCGCAATACAGGTTATTATCTCTCAACCTCTGCAGCATACAGCGGACATCTGTGTGATGGTTCTCTAGGGACGTGGAAAATATGAGGATATCGTCAAGATAAACCACCACACATAGCTGCAACAAATGTCGGAGGACATCATTGATAAATTCCTGGAAAACTGCCGGAGAGTTTCAAAGACCAAATAGCATAACTAGGTATTCACAATGGCCAGTTCTGGTATTAAACGTAGTTTTCCATTCGTCGCCCTCCTTGATCCTCACGAGATTGTATGTCCCTCGCAAATCAAGCTTCGTAAAAAACGTTGCTCCCTTGAGGCGCTCAAACAACTCAAAGGCATCGGATATGCATTCTTAATCATGAAGCGCTTGAGACCCCTATGATCAATACAATGTCTCAATTCACCACTCTACTATTTTTCACAAAGAAGAAACCAGCACCAGCAGGAGACGAGGATCTACGAATGAATCCTTGAGAAAATGTGTCGGCCACATACCCCTCCATGGCTTTGTTTTCCGAGACAGACAAAGTAGACCAGACTACGAGGGGGTATGGCACCTGGTTGAAGGTCAATTGTGCAATCATATGACTGGTGCAAAGGCAAATTACCAGCTTGACCTTTGTCAAATCAGATCAGCCATCGCTGGACCCCGGAGAGATGATCATCCATCGCTGGATAGCAAGAGTGGATTACCACCACTGGAATCTTTTTTTTTATTTTTAATAAAGGAATTTTTCAAAAGTGTGTTTGTCTTATTTAACCATTTTTACACTTTCTTTGTGAAATGGTAGGGGTACTTTTGTACCCCCTTATCATTTCAAATGGGGGGCGGGATCTGGGGGTCCCCTTGTTAAAGGGGGCTTCCAGATTCTGATAAGCCCCCCGCCCACAGACCCCCACAACCACCGGCCAGGGTTGTGGGGATTAGGCCCTTGTCCACATCAACATGGGGACATGGTGGTTTGAGGGGTCACAGACCCCCAAAGCATCCTCCCAATGTTGAGGGCATGTGGCCTGGTACGGTTCAGGAGGGGGGGCTCTCTCGTCCCCCCTTTTTTCCTGCGGCCTGCCAGGTTGCGTGCTCGGATAAAGGGTCTGCTATGGATTTTTAGGGGGACCCCACGTCAATTTTCTTTTATTTGATGTGGGGTTCCCTTAATATCCATACCAGACCTGAAGGGTCTGGTATGGATATTTAGGGGGACCCCCACGTCAATTTTTTTTTTATTTGACACTGGGTTCCCCCTAATATCCATACCAGACCTGAAGGGCCTGGTAATTGAATTTACACACGCTTTTTTATTTTTTATCAATGAATGAATTGTCAGCTAATACAGAGAGCACTCATTGAGTGTTCTCTGTATTACGGGAGCCGACAATGGAAAGTGATTTTAAAAGACTTTTTTTCCTTGCGAAATGACACTTCACAGGCATACTAAAGACACCCCCCAGGTACGAAATTTAAAGGAATATTACACTTTTATTGTTTCACTTTAATCATTATTAAAATCACTGCTCCTGAAAAAGCCGTTTATAAAACTTTTTTTGCATTGATCCATGTCCCCTGGGGCAGGACCCAGGTCCCCAAACACTTTTTAGGACAGTAACTTGCATATTAACCTTTAAAATTAGCACTTTAGATTGTTAACGTTCGATTCCCATAGACTTTAATAGGGTTCTAAAGTCCACACGAAGTTTAGGTCTGTTCACAGGTTCTGGTGCGAACCGAACAGGGGGGTGTTCGGCTCATCCTTACAAGGCAATGGTCCTCATCCTGGACACATGGATGAAGTTACACCCAGACATTGTACTCCTTCAGTATGTAGATGACCTCCTGCTTTGTGCAGATACCCTTCAATGTGGTGACATCTCAAACTTCTCTGAAAGTCTCTTACCCGCTACCTCTCTCCTCTTTCCGACGGGGGACCTGAAATAGGCTGTGCAGACATTAAGCTTAATGTCTCTTTCCCAGCCACTGGCTGGCAGAAGTTGATTGAATTTGACGATGAACGCAAGCTGCATACTTTTTATGAGAAACACATGGTCACAGAAGTTTTAGCTGATCCTTTGGTTGAGGAATGGAGGAGATATGTTGTGCGCATGAGTGGAGGCAATGATAAGCAAGGTTTCCCCATGAAACAGGGAGTTCTCACCCACAGCCGTGTTTGTCTCCTATTGAGTAAGGGTCACGTCTGTTATGGCCCCAGGACGACTAGCGAGTGCAAACGCAAGTCTGTGCGTGACTGTATTGTAGATGCCAACTTCTGTGTGTTGAACTTGGTGATTGTCAGGAAAGGTGAAAAGGACATCCCTGACCTCACAGACAACACTGTTCCATGACGTTTTGGTCCTAAAAGGGCAAGCAAAGTAAGCAAGCTCTTCAACCTGTCCAAAGAAGATGATGTGCTCCAATATGTGGTTAGAAAGCCTCTCGCTAAGGAAGGGAAGAAGGCCAGAACTCAGGCTCCCAAGATCCAGCGTCTTGTAACACCTAGAGTTCTTCAACGCAAGCGCAGACGTATTGCCCTGAAGAAGCATCTGCCTCCACCTAGGTATGTGGGAAGAAGAAGACGTCTATTCATCCTTGTTGTACCGCGACCACACCCTGGTGTGGTTGCGGTACATTGATTATGTATTGATGGTCTGGAGGGGCTCCCCAGAACAGCTTCATCAATTTAGGAGTGAGCTGAATATAAATTAGCGTAATATACGATTAACTTATACTTTGGACCAGGGGAATTTATCCTTTTTGGATCTTCGCATATCACTTAAAAATGGTTGTCACAGCACCTGCACATTCCGGAAGGAAACGGCAGCAAATTCTCTTTTGCATGCGACTAGCCATCATCCACACTGGCTCAAAAATGGGATCCCAGTGGGCCAGTTTCTACGGGCCAAATGGAATTGTGCAAGTGCTGACGACTTCAGACGTGAAAGCAAGGAACTCTACAAAACATTCCGTGAACGTGGGTACTCTCACAGGCAAATCAAGAGAGCTAAGAAGAAAGTAGCATTGAGGAAACGGGAAAGCCTTCTGTTAGGCCCACCTACGACAGAGAAAGTCTCACAAAATATAGTTGAGCCAGTGAGAATTATAACAAATTATGGGTCCCAGTGGGATAAAGTTAGGTCAATCCTGGAGAAACACGGGGGTATTCTCACAAACTCACCAGGATTGGCTAAAATAGTAGGTCAATCCCCTAGTCTCGTAGCAAGATGCACTAGAAATTTAGGCGATATGTTAATTCGCTCAGAGTTTATTAAAGACACGGATCCAAACTGGTTGTCAGAGTACCCACGATCTAAAGGAATGTTTCCCTGCACTAAGTGTCAAATTTGCCCTTATGTGCATCGAACTTCAGTCTTTACAGATGCTAATAATCAGGAATCCTTTGAAATACGAGACTTGAGCAACTGTGCAACAACAAGAGTAATCTACTTAATCACTTGCCCTTGTCCTAAAATATGTGTCGGTAAAACAAAGAGATCATTGAGAATTAGGATAGGCGAACATATACGTGAAATCAAGGATAAGAGCAAACCACCAGAGAAACCATTAGCCAAACACTTTGCCATGTACCATGACCATAACCCAAAAGGTATGACAGTGGAAGGAATTTACACCTTGAAATTGCCCAGCAGGAGGGGCGACTTTTATCATATCCTCTTACAAAAAGAAAAATGGTGGGTGTATCGATTAAAGTCGCTCGCTCCTGTGGGCTGAATTTGCAGGTGTTTCTAAACGTATGAGAACTGTGCTTGCTGTACTAGTGCCTTATTTTTGGGGCATGTATTATCTCCTGCACAATTTTTGTATAGGCACATGATATTAAATCATTCAGATTAATAAGACACAGAAATGAGGATGGTTATATATATATATATATATATATATATATATATATATATATATATATACACAAATATATCTCTTTGTCCTCTTCCTCTTTTTGTATCTCTCTCCTTTATGTTGTTTGAGTGTTTTGTGTTGTATAGTGATGTCAGTTTGAGGGGACTTTTGCTTGAATATAGGAATTAATCACGGTGAAAGTCTTTTGTCATTTAATTGTTGGCCATTCTATCCTATACATTTATTTTTAAGAATTCCCAATTGTTGAAAATGATAAAAAATTTACAGGAGTAAGCCTTAGTTGAGGAATTTTCATGATGGACTCATTACTTCATTAAAAACAGGCGAAAGTAAAAGTTGATTGTTAAATTAAACAAACCTGGACAACCTGTTATAAAAGGACGTGTGACTGTGTGTTAATGATCGTCCGAGATGAAGCTATGCTAATAGCCAGCGAAACGCGTTGACGTCACACCAGGACGCTGGACGAGCCTTGCATAGGCTGGAGATAGTGAATGCGGCTTGGCCAGCAGAGTGCTTTCTTTCCAAAAACCGGCTATATAATACTTCTTTTCTATAAGGAGAACCGGAGCTTTTCCTGCTCAAACGGGGTACATGAGGTGGACTTCTAACATCACAGGACCACAAGTGCTGACAAAAACAAACCCCATCGGAAAACAAAAGATCGGCAAGCGGTCGGTCTGTGTGTGTGGCACACTGAGTGGATTTTGCTAAAACACTGGACTATAGCGCCTATGATATGCCCGCAGAGTGAATGGCGAAAGGCTGAACTTCTTGCCTTTATTTCAACAGTGAATCAGACAACAGTGCTCAGGAGAGCCGTGGTAACGTACATTTATCTGAACATTTAAAATCAGCCAATTAATTTTTGGGATATCGCAGTGTCCATATATATAATTGTAATGAATAGCCTCGTTGTCTGAAAAGCCCAGTGGATTTGCAACATACTTACCTTGTGTGGTTCCGGTTTTACCCTGTTCAAAGGAATTTACATTTTTATATGGACACAATTCTTTGAAGCAAAGTAGTATTGTCTAAATGCAAAATATAATTATACGAAATTTGTTTACACTAATACTGAAGAATAGACTTGCACTTTATATATATTTATTAGTCAATGAACGTTTTGCTACAAAACTAGGTAGAAACCAGGCTGATATTAATAACTGTAGTCTAATTACCTGATTCTCCCTCCTAAGCTTGCTGTTGACTGCTTGATAAATGTTTAAAGATACTGTGAGTTTTTCTCAAGGTTTAATTAATATATGAAGATCAATTACGGCAGCCAACAGCAATCGGTCCGGACCAGCGTCACTTTTTGTGTTTGTTGTGTGTGTTATCTATGTCCTGTTGGTAGTCTGTCTTTCTTGATATATGTACTGTCTATTTATATAAGGGTATTCTTTATGAATTGCTTTTTGTTTTTTTAGTAATTTAATTCTGGTTAATAATGTAATTTAATATATAATGATAAAAATATAATTTTTGTATGAATTAACTTTATTTTGAATATTTTTTGGTACCCAAAGTAACCTCTTTTGCAGTTGGTGTCCTCTGAACTGCATTTTTTTCTTTCTTCATATGGCCCCAGGACGACTAGCGAGCGCAAATGCAAGTCTGTGCATGACTGTATTGTAGATGCCAACTTCTGTGTGTTGAACTTGGTGATTGTCAGGAAAGGTGAAAAGGACATCCCTGACCTCACAGACAACACTGTTCCATGACGTTTTGGTCCTAAAAGGGCAAGCAAAGTAAGCAAGCTCTTCAACCTGTCCAAAGAAGATGATGTCCTCCAATATGTGGTTAGAAAGCCTCTCGCTAAGGAAGGGAAGAAGGCCAGGACTAAGGCTCCCAAGATCTAGCGTCTTGTTCAACGCAAGCACAGACGTATTGCCCTGAAGAAGCAGCGCGTTCAGAAGAATGAGGAGGAAGTATCAGATGTCAAGCTCCTTGCTAAGAGAACAAAGGAAGCAAAGGAGAAGCGCCAGGAGCAGATTGCCAAGAGGCGTAGACTTTTATCACTGAAAGCCTCCTCCACTACGTAGCCGAGCAAGGATGCAAGGCCTCAAAGCAAAAGGTCCAGTGGTGCAAAGAGAAGGTGGTTTTTCTAGGTCACTGCATCTCCCAAGGCACTCGACAGCTCACTGAAGAAAGAGTTGCTGCAATCAAAGCTATCCCCTTGCCTCAAAGTCAGAAGCCCCTACATGCTTTCCTAGAATTAATCTCCTATTGCCGCTCTTGGATCCCGGGAGCCTGCCTCTTGATGTAACCTCTTTATGATACCCTGAAATCTGATCCTTTCCTGCTTTCCCCAGAGGCTATGAACAATTTTGAAGTTCTGAAGGAGATCCTCTCCACGGCCCCAGCTTTGGGGCTCCAAGACTATGAAAAAATACTTTCAAACTGTTTGTCTCAGAGAGACAAGGACATGCCACAGGAGTTTTGGCTCAGGCCCATGGCACCAGGCTCAGACTCATTGGTTATTACTCTAGCCAACTGGACCCAGCGGCCAAGGGGTGACCCTCCTGTCTTAGAGCCGTCTTTGCAGCCCAAGCCCTTTTGGACAAGACCGATGACATGGTGTTGGGTTATCCTTTAATCCTCCTTGCCCCTCATGACATAACTGCCATACTAAACCAAGTACAGCCCAAACACCTGTCTTCAGCAAGACACATCAGACTCCAGTATGCCTTAATTTTCCTTGAGAGCATCACCATCCTCCAATGCAATATCCTTAACCCATCCACTCTGTTTCCTCTTCTCGAGGGGGGAACCTCTTTGAAGAATGACCCTCACCTCACCGTTCATGACTGTTTTGAGAGACTGAAATGGAGACTTCACACCTACCGACATTCAGTGAAACAGCCCTTGAGAATACTGACTACTGACTCAAGATACACCCTCGGCGTTGCCTACAATTTTGGGGTCATTTGAAAAACCAGAGGGCTCCTAACAGCAGCATGCACAGCAGTGAAACATACCTCAGCTATCAAGGACCTAATGGATGCCTTAGGCACAGGTGGCTATACTTAAGGTGAAAACACACAACAAACTGAATTCCCAAAGAGCACAAGGCAATCACCTGGCAGATACCGCTGCAAAACAAGCTGCAAATGGAACGCGAGAAGTGGTCAGCTGAGTGAGTGCACCCATCCTGGATGATACAGTGGATACCCCTGAAGAAACTGTACAAAACACCATGATTCTACAAAACCCTCCTGTGAGCAGGACCCATCTCAAGGAGCAACAAGAAGCAGCTGACAAAGAAGAAAAAAGTGTGGATAAAGAAAGGCGCTACAGAAACTGAAGGGATCTTGGCATTAAACGAGAGGCCGTGTCTGCCACAATCAATGTTTCCCGCAGTGGTACAGTGGGCCCACAGTGCCTCTCATCTGTCAAAAACTTTGATGAACACCCCGATCAACAAATACTATTTAGCTCCAGGGATTACTCCACTTACAAACAACTTCTGCCATTCATGCATCATCTGTGCTAAATGTAACCCAGGAAAAACGGAAAAGGTACCCTTTGAAGCATCTAGCAAAAGCCTAGTACCCCTTTCAAAGGATACAGTTCAACCACATCCAGATGCCGAAGAGTGGCCGATATGAATATGCATTGATTGTCATTGACATGTTCTCCACATGGCCAGAGGCCTATCCCATCACCAACATGACAGGAAAGACCACAGCTAAGAGACTATTAACAGAAATAGTGTGCAGATATGGTGTCCCAGAGGTTATAGAGAGGGATCAGGGGCCGGCTTTCACAGTCTCAGTAACCAAAGAAATATGGACAGCTTTAGGGGTCACACTAGCATTCCACACCCCATACCATCCTCAGTGCAGTGGGAAGGTGGAAAGATTGAATGGCACAGGAAACAGGAATGAGTTGGCCAGATAGCCTGCCCATTGCCTTGTTCACTGTTAGGTACACTCCAAGGGGAAACCATGGCTTGTCACCCTATGAGATATTGTTTGGTTCAGCCCCCAGACTGGGTTGTTACTTCCCACACCAATTACAGCTCCAATCTGATGTATTAACTAATTATTAAGGATAATTATTTAAGGATGAGCCGAACACCCCCCTGTCCGGTTCGCACCAGAACCTGTGAACAGACCTTCCGTTATATAAGAGGGGGCGGGGTCACCCATACATCATTGGTAAACCCCCGGCTTCCCTCACTAGCGTCAGAGGGGCGGGGGTCAGGTGACGGGTGGCCCCGCCCCCCTAAAATAAGAAACGTCAGCGTTGGGATCCCCGCAGTGTCTCCTCAGTGGAGACAGAAGATGGATGGATGGACTGCGCTGGACTGAAAATCACCCGTGGCTAGATCAGATCAGCTATCGCTCGACCCCAGAGAGATGATCATCCGTCGCTGGATAGCAAGAGTGGATTAGCACCGCTGGAATCTTTTTTAAATTTTTTTTATTTTTAATAAAGGAATTTTTTAAAAGTGTGTTTGTCTTATTTAACCATTTGTTACACTTTCTTTGTGAAATGGTAGGGGTACTTTTGTACCCCCTTACCATTTCAAACGGGGGGGCCAGGATCTGGGGGTCCCCTTGTTAAAGGGGGCTTCCAGATTCTGATAAGCCCCCTGCCCGCAGACCCCCACAACCACCGGGCAGGGTTGTGGGGATGAGGCCCTTGTCCCCATCAACATGGAGACATGGTGCTTTGAGGGGTCACAGACCCCCAAAGCATTCTCCGTAGTTCAGAAGGGGGGCGCTCTCTCGCCCCCCCCTCTTTTCCTGCGGCCTGCCAGGTTATGTGCTCGGATAAAGGGTCTGGTATGGATTTTTAGGGGGACCCCACGTCAATTTTTTTTTAAATTTGACGCAGGGTTCCCCTTAATATCCATACCAGACCTGAAGGGCCTGGTAATTGAATTTAGGGGAACCCCACGCTTTTTTTTTTTTTTATCAATGAATGAATTGTCGGCTCCGTAATACAGAGAACATTCATTGAGTGTTCTCTGTATTACGGGAGCCGACAATTCAAAGTGATTTTAAAAGACTTTTTTTCCTTGCGAAATGACACTTTGTGCAGGGACAGTTCTAAGCACGGGAAACATGCGCCCCTTCACAGGCATACTATAGACACCCCCAGGTACGAAATTTAAAGGAATATTACACTTTTATTGTTTCACTTTAATCATTATTAAAATCACTGCTCCTGAAAAAACTTCAGTTTTTAAAACTTTTTTTTGCATTGATCCATGTCCCCTGGCGCAGGACCCAGGTCCCCAAACACTTTTTAGGACAGTAACTTGCATATTAGCCTTTAAAATTAGCACTTTAGATTTCTCCCACAGACTTGTACAGGGTGTTCCGGCTTTTCGAATTTGCCGCGAACAGCCCAAATTGTTCACTGTTCGCTGAACAGGCGAACAGGCAATGTTTGAGTCGAACATGAGTTCGACGCGAATTCGAAGCTCATCCCTACTAATTATGTGACTGCTTTATCTCGAGAATTAACCCGTATCCATTCGGAAGTGTTGGTTAATTCCATTCCAGATCCTGAGCTAGATACAAGAACACACATGCTGGTTCTCGGTGACTGAGTCCTGATAAAGAAGTTTGTGAGAAAACATGTTCTTGAACCCAGATATAATGGTCCTTTCCAGGTTCTCATAACAATGGCCACATCAGTCAAAGTGGCTGGGAAGAACATGTTGACACACACCTCCCACTGCAAGAAAGTCCCTGTAACCAAGGAAGAGACCGAGGGGCCTAAATCATGATTCTGTATATCCTTTTCATTATAATCATTGCTCAGGAACAAGAGGCATCAAATAAAAAGATGGTATAACCCAATGCTGATATAACTCATCCAATACACATGTTGCCACTTTTATATCCTCTTATGAACAGATAATTCAAGGTACTATGTACAAGATCCAGTCATGGGATGAAACAGTAAGACCCATGACTGTATGTATGCGTCACTGACACCTATTGGGGTAACAACTGTGATTCCTGGGGAGCAGTGGGTTGAAAAACTGGGGGTACAATCCTGAAAGCACCCACAATAGAAAGGAAGTCACTCTTGGCCCACGTACACACGGTTGGAGATTTTGCCAACCAAATCCGTCGGATTTTGCCCGTCGGATTTAGTCTGACAGATTGTGTCCGAAACTGTTGCATACACAAGTTGTCTGATTTCGCAGGTAGCCAAGAATGTGGTGACGTAAGCCGTGTACGGCGGGACTAGAAAAAGGAAGTTCAGCTCCACGTCCAGCACCCTTTGGGCTCCTTCTGCTGATCTCGTGTGTATCGCGTGTTAGTAGAAGTTTGGTGAGAGAGACGATTCGCGCTTTTCAGATTTGTGATTCAGATCGCTACAGCTCTTCAGTTTCTGCTTGTCGGTGCATATCTGATAATCAGTGCGTGCAGTCAGTAAGTATTTGTTGATCATTGTGGACTATATCTTGGTATAGTACGCTTTGAAAGGCAATTCTTATTGTCTGCTTGCTTCTGCTATTCAGGTCGTTCTTTCAGGCTTTGCTGTTAATCTGTGCTTTCTGGTGTCCGCTCTGACCAGCCGACCGTTTTCAAATCATGTTTCCTCTATGTACTCGTCATAGAGTTTATGCTGTGCAGGGGCTTCGTGTTGGGGTTGCTACTTTGACACAAGCCTGGTCCATGAACAGGAAGGGGAGGCGTTTGTGGACCAAGAATTGGTTGCGCCAGCGTGACCAGTTCTCGCACATGCCTTTGCTCTGTGAGATCCAGGAGAATAATCCTGATGATTTCAGGAATTATCTCCGGATGACGGACCCCGTTTTTCACCGTCTGCTGGCTTTGCTGACCCCTTATATCACCAGGCAGGATACCTGCATGCGGCAAGCCATCACTCCGGAGCAGAGGCTCATCGCCACGTTGCGCTACTTGGCGACAGGGAGAAGCCTTCAGGACCTCAAGTTCTCTACAGTCATCTCCCCCCAGACTCTGGGCATTATTATTCCAGAGACCTGTTCTGCCATCATTCAGGTCCTGCAGAAGGACTATATGAAGGTAAGTTTCATCCTTTAACATCACATTCTATGTATTTCATGATTGCTAATGTCTTGAATTTCTTTCCTCATTCCCTAATTACCATCATTGCAATATGCTCTAATTTAGATGCTCTGCCCCTTTGTCCTCAGGCATATTTGCCTCACTAACTTCACCACCATGCTCTTCTTGGCCCATAAAACTATAGTCTAGTCACTTAACAATGTCTTTTGGCAGCTCCATAGTATTGCTTTCCCCTAAACACCCCCTAAAATGTCTACAAATGTCTACAAATGTGATGTGTGTGCTTAAATTCATTTTCTTTTTTTTGGGGGGGGGGGGGGGGCTTTGTGCCAAACTCATTAGGAACCCCCCTCCCCCCAACTGCTAGGCCAGCTGATAGCAATCCTCTATCTGTTGACTTTACCAAACCCAATACACACTATACCTACCTTTTTGATGCTCACATTTATGGATGAATTCACCTAAGCATGTAGTGTAAGGGCCTGCCTCAATACTTTAACCTTTTTATTTATTTTTTGCTTTTAACCTATTAATTATCTGGATATGTAATAGCAGAATGTCAAAAAGTGCTTACATTTTGATTAATTTTTTGTATTCTGACACTTCTTACCTGTTCGGTGGGCTGCCAATAGTGTAACTAAGGAGGGGCTTCCCAAAGTATCACACATTATTTAGGCATTCAGCTCTCAATCAAGTGGAGAGGGTTACCTGTCCTAAACATCCCCCCCCCCCTCATTTTTTAGCAAGGACGATGGGGGGGGGGTGAGGACTCTCATAAGGGGACATTAGACTTTAAATACTCAGTTCCCAAAATGTTTAACTAATTTTGTCACAAAATGTTTGTGTCTAATCTGCTTGGAATGTTGGTTGGTCAAATTAATAATTGTTGTTCTTGTTTCAATCCACAGTGTCCTTCAACGCCACGGGAATGGCAGACTGTGGCCTCCCACTTTGCCAGTTGTTGGGACTTTCCCAATTGTGGAGGAGCAATAGAATGGAAGCATGTCCGCATCGTCCCACCACCCAACTCAGGGTCATACTATTTTAACTATAAGGGGTTTCATAGTATCGTGATGTTGGCGGTGGTGTCTGTGACATATGAGTTTTTGTATGTGGACGTGGGGCAAAATGGACGGATGTCGGATGGTGGAGTGTTCTCACGGACGGAGTTCTACTGGCGTCTCCAGAGTGGCAGTCTGGGCTTGCCACCCACAGAGGAGAATCAGGAAGGACTCCCGTTTGTCTTTGTCGCGGATGAGGCGTTTGCCCTGACGAACCATCTGATGCGGCCTTTCCCCATGAGGACCCTCACCCCAGAGAAGAGGATTTTTCATTTCTGCCTGTCCAGAGCCCGAAGAGTGGTGGAGAACACTTTTGGTATACTGGCCAGCCGGTTCCGCCTTTTTCTTACGCCTATTCACATGGGGGAATACAAACTAAATCACATAGTGCTGGCGTGCTGTGTTCTGCACAATTATTTGAAAAAAGTTTCTGCGAACTATGCGGTCTCAGTTGGCCAACAAGAAGCAGACTTGATGGAGAATGCAGATAACCTCACGGGCCTTCAACATGCTCATCCTGGCTTGCCCCCCCAAAGCGCCCGTGAGGTTAGAACACAATACATGGACTACTTTGTGGGTAGGGGGGCCATTGATATGCCAGACAATGTCTGAGCGGCATTTTCAAATTAAATTTTTATCTGAAACTCCCTTATTTACTGCTTGGCTTGGTTTTATGTGTCTCCTAGGTATAATTAGGTTTGATCAAGTTGTGCCTTTTTTACCAACAGTGGAAACCCAAGTTCAGAGCGAGATGAGGGGACAGTCTCTTCTTCCGCTAATGTTATTATGTTGTGGGTCTGCTACACACACACCTCCTTTTTTGTTAACTAATGTATGTAGTGCATTAGTGACCCAAATCGTGCTCATTTTCAGCACCATGGCAGGAAAATGGCATGATTGACCAAATTTGCACATCACTGTGGGTGTTTTTTTAGTAAAGGCACATCCACTATGCACTACAAGTGCACTGCAAAAGTACACCTGAAACTGCCCTGGGAGTGCAAAGTGGAGTTGCCTTTAGTAAATCACACTCCTTATCAGCACAAACTTAAATTGTACTCCAAATACATTTTTGGTGCCATGAAAAAAAAAGCCACACATTGTTGCTAATTGAACTGATTAATCCAACCACATTCACATGTGCGTTTTGAAAAGGTTTGTACAACCAACCTAGAAATTGTGTTTTTTCAAAACTGAGTTTATTCAAAATTTGGTTTAATCATTGTTTTGGTGTAAACAGGCATATATCTAACTGTAAAATACAGAACACAGGAACATACAAAGTTCCACTTTGAAAAGTGAAGACAATATCAGACATGAGTATGTACAAACTAGCCTGATCTTGCCTTCATCACATGGGGTGTCACCCCTGAAAAATCCAAATTTGGAAGATGCACACAGTGTCAACATGTGCTACCTCCCATCATAGGGGATCAATGTACATGCTTTGGGGCTGCAACCCCTTCATCTCAGACACTAAACACAAAACACATACATTGATCCCCCATGATGGGAGATAATGCATGTTTCCACACTCTGTGCATCTTCCAATTGTCGAATTTGGAGAACTACAACATTTTGGTCTTAAAATTCTAAAAATAAGACCCTATCTAGTTTGGGGTGTTTCACACTCTCCCCAAAACATCAATGATGTTTTTCAAATTTAAATTAACATCATTGATGTTTTGCAGGATATGTTCCCAATACCCATTGCACCCCATTATCTCCCTGATCTGGGCACTTTCACTGGTAAAACGGAAATCTTCTTCCACATCACCTATAAAACAAAACAAAAAAAAAACATGTAATTTAAATATGGTGACATACATTGATGAGCTTACCGGAAGCTGTGTTCTCTGACACTCACCTGTTGTGGTGACAATTTGCACAACCTGCACGATCTCTCCTTCCTCCTCCTCCTGCTCCTCTGTTTGTTCTTTTGGAAGTTGTCCTTCTTTGTGAGGGGTGGGGTCCCTGGTGTCCTCATACTTGCCGAGTCTTCTCTCCCCTATTAGATTTGTAAAAATTAAATAATTATCACACAGAGGGCAGAATTAACAATATGAAACATTGTTTGGAAGTGTTGTTCAATTGTTTATTTTGGCCGAGCTTCAAGGTCATAACATTATTGGGGGCACTGTATTCAGCTGGAATACTTATCTGCAGAACAATGTTTCCTACGAACGAATGAAACCATGAACTTGAAATTGGCCATTTTAAAATGCACAACATGAACTCAAAGCACATGGAGCAGTATGCAAGCAATAATAATCATATGAACACACAACAACTACTTACTTTTGTCCAGAACACGCTTGATCCTCATGTACTGCTCGTGCTCCCTCAGTTTCAGGTCTGACCAGTGTTTTCTCAGTTGATTCATGGATCGGTGTACCCCAAAATTAGGCAGAAGACACTTCACAACTTTATTCATGATCTTGGCCTTTCTGATATTTGGGTTTGGGTAAGGTCCATATTTCCCATCATAGTCGGTCATGTTCAATATGTCGACCATCTCCAACATCTCTCCAAAAGACATATTTGCGGCCTTAAATCTTGTCTTCCTGTATCGGGACGTTTCAGGCTCCGGCCTTTCCTCACCCTCCTCCTCGTTTAGTGTAATTATTAGTGTGCACCTGTGTTCTCTCCGCCATGTGCTCTCCCCACTGCGACGGAAGTGAAGGGGCGGGGAATAGTCTGGACTCTGGAAAGAACGTCAGGGGCGGGCGGAGTTGCACGCATGCGCACTGTATATAAAACGTAACACATGTGTGTCGTCCGTACGATCTGTGAACAGAGGGAGAAACTGAGGCAACGAACGCGCAAACGAAGGTAACATTTTGAACTTGGCACATCACTAGGCTACACTGCTTATAGATTGAGGCCTGCATTAGTGGAGTTTAGCCTGACATTAGGGTTTGTCTTGTGTTGTGTCTTGCAGACATGGACGGGTTTAATGACAACAGCTTCCTCCCTCTTTTCATCGATAAATATCGAGACCTGCCAGTCCTGTGGCAAAACACCCATCCTTTCTACAGTAGCAGACCGAAGAGGCAGGCAGCAATAATGGAACTGGTTGAGTTTGTGAAGCTGGTGGTCCCCAGGGCAGATGAGAAATATATCAAAAAGAAAATTGGGAACATCAGGAGTACATATATGAAGGAGAGGAATAAGGTGTTGAAGTCCATGAAATCAGGGAATTCAGCAGCTGACGTTTATGTTACCACCCTGTGGTATTACGACAGGATGAATTTTCTGTCAGACCAGGCTGAGGCCAGACAATCACTCCCTACTCTTCCTTCCACGCGTCCTATGCTCCATTCCACACCCGCTGAGTCTTCCGACGCCCAACCTGGGCCTTCCACTCAGGAAGAACTGGAGGAGCCCAGCTTGAGCCAGGTATAGTATTGTTGTACATATTTGTGCTCACTAATTGGTGAGTTTTGAAAGTGTTTCACATATCAATAGACCGTAGTGGCCAAAACCTTTGGGACAATAAAGAAAAATGCTGGGCTCAGAATGATAGTCTTTTCTATTGGTTACCAATTTGCAACAGTGTTGATGTAAAAATTGTGTGTTATTGATGAACCAAAAACTAAAACTATGTCTCTTTTTCATACACAGGAAGAACTCAGCCAGGACCAGGAGGGTGTGGAATGCAGCAGCCAGGAGGTGGCTGTGGAAAGTGGCAGCCAGGAGGAGGTGGGGGTAAGCGGCAGCCAGGCGGTGGGCAGCCAAAGGAGCCTCACCGAATGCCAGGTCCCTCCCCTCCGCCTTCCACGTAGAAGGGCGAGAAAGGGGGGGAATGTTGAGGAGTTGGCCCTGAGGCTGATTGGTGAGGCTTCTGCGGCACTACAAGCAAAACCAACACACCAAGAGGCTTTGGCCGCCTTGATTGTGTGCAAGCTTGAGAAAATGGAGCAGGGGCAACAGATCTTGTGTGAGCAGGTTATTCTCCAAACCCTCAACACGGGTCTGTTGGGCCAAATGACACCAGAATCACACTTGTGTAATTTGGCCCATGCCCCTGCTCCTCCTCCTCCTCCTCCTTCTGCCACACCTCCAGCACCACAGCCACAGCCTGGAAGGAAGCGTGTAAGGAAGACCAGAGTGTGATGACCTGGGTTCAGTCTGGTCTGCCAGAAGATGCATCCTGTTGTAGTACCACAGCCTGGGAACATAGATGTCATCTGCTGCTGTTCCGGGTTTCATGGACTTCAGGACCAGACTTCTCTCCCTCAGATATGTACTCCTCAGGCCACCAATTTTTGCGTTGAAATATTTGATGTGTGCCCTGGGGGCCAAAGGCTTCACAAATCTCCCCAGTTTCAACATTGCTGCCTCCCTCTTCATCTGTTACTGACACCGAAATAAAGGTATTTTTTGTTTGGATGAAATACTTGCGTATGTGTTTTCCTTCCAAAAGGCCAGTTTATTTGTGAGCAGGCAGGTACATTTCCAAAAAACAAAGTGAAATAAGTAACAAGGGGTGTTAACACTAAAAACAACCTCCTTTAGATTAAAAAAGAAAAACAAAATCTCAAAAATCAAATAATGTTGTTGTTGTAAGCTTACACAAAAAAAAATTAAAAAAAATAAGGAGAAATGAGCAAAGTGTCTTTAAAGGAGATTTTTAGGGAATCCCCCCACCCCCCAAAAAAAATAAAAAATTAAACATTGTGTAGATGTGACGCAAACTAAAATTGTATTGCTGAAATGGTTAAAAAAGAGTAATGAAATCTGTTCGGGAGAAGTGTGTGTGACTATAAGCATCAAAAGAAGTTGGTTCTTGCAGCATTGTAAAGAACAAGAGAATGCGCTTGATGAATGATTTTTTAACATTGCAGCATGACGAATGTGCTATATCGCTTACGAGCAGTAGTTTTACCTGGACGAGCACTTCCGTGTCGGAATTTGAATGTGAGCATGTGTGGCACTTGGTCCGATGAAAATGCTCTACACATGATCGGATTAGGTCCGTCCGGCCCAGTTGGTCGGGAAATATTTCCAACATGTTGGAAAATTGGGTCGGACGGAGATTCGGACGGAATCAGTCCGATGCATACCACACACAGTCGGATTATCTGACGACACGGTCCGATAAGACTCATTCCGACAGATTCTCCGACCGTGTGTACAAGGGCTTAGATAGAATGGCAATCAACAAGCACACAGATCAGTATTTCACCAAGAAGTTCAGGCTGACCATTGAGAATCCTAGCCCAGGAGTAGTGATGGACGAACTTCCGACGGGACATTTCGCGAACGCGAACCGCGAACGCGGCCGATAGTTCGCGAACCGTAACGTTCGCGGCGGGCCCCATTGACTTCAATGGGAGGCGAACTTTGCAAACCTACAGGTCAAATTTGCAGCCACAAAATAATTACTAGCTGTGCAAACATAGTCCCACCACATGGCCAATGACATAATACATGTATGAGGTGAATCTGGGATCGACAACTACAAGCATTCTTTTTTATATGTGAAATTGTTGTGACAATTCAGGACTGTGGAGCGCATGAAGGCAATGGAGGAGAGGGAAGGTCAGGGTAGGCAAAGAAGAGGATGCAGGAGATGATCACCAGCAGCGTGACATACAGCAATGACACCTGCACCGTGATAGAGTGATCTGACACCAGCTCCATGATAGACAGCACTGACATCAGCAGCGTGACATAAAGCAATGATACCAGCACCGTGATATACAGCACTGACACCAGCACCGTGATAGAGAGCACTGACATCAGCAGCGTGACATAAAGCACTCACACCAGCATCGTGATATACAGCACTGACACCAGCACCGTGATATACAGCACTGACACCTGCATCGTAAGCAGCCCCAGGAGGAAGTCAGCACAGCACAGGGATGGTGGGAGCCCCTCATAATAAGCAGCCCCAGGAGGAAGTCAGCACAGCACAGGGATGGTGGGAGCCCCTCATAATAAGCAGCCCCAGGAGGAAGTCAGCACAGCACAGGGATGGTGGGAGCCCCTCATAATGAGCATAGCACAGGGAGGGTGGGAGCCCCTCATAATATGTACAGCAGAGGTACAGCCCCAGGAGGAAGTCAGCACAGCACAGGGATGGTGGGAGCCCCTCATAATAAGCAGCCCCAGGAGGATGTCAGCATAGCACAGGGATGGTGGGAGCCCCTCATAAAAAGCAGCCCCAGGAGGAAGTCAGCACAGCACAGGGATGGTGGGAGCCCCTCATAATGAGCATAGCACAGGGATGGTGGGAGCCCCTCATAATATGCACAGCAGAGGTACAGCCCCAGGAGGAATTTAGCACAGCACAGGGATGGAGGGAGCCCCTCATAATATGCACAGCAGAGGTACAGCCCCAGGAGGAATTTAGCACAGCACAGGGATGGAGGGAGCCCCTCATAATAAGCAGCCCCAGTAGGAAGTCAGCACAGCACAGGGATGGTGGGAGCCCCTCATAATAAGCAGCCCCAGTAGAAATATGACACCGCGCAACCTCTTCAAACAGGAGGGTACGGGCATATAGTACGGTGTGCTTTTTTTGGACAAGGAAGTGAGCCAAATGAAGAAAGAAGGTCTGTGTGCTCGATTAAAAAAATAGTTTATAGACATATACATGGTCTACTGGTCACATGTGTTTAATTTCTCAGAGATCCATGCCTCATTCATTTTTAGAAATGTGAGGTAGTTAACACTGTCGTGAGCTAGGCGAGTACGCTTATCGGTCACGATCCCCCCTGCTGCGCTGAACGTCCTTTCGGACAGGATACTGGACGAGGGGCAAGCCAACAGTTCGATTGCAAATTGGGCAAGCTCTGGCCAGAGGTCAAGCCTGCCCACCCAGTAGTCCAGGGGTTCATCACTCCTCAGAGCGTCCACATTGGCCGTTAACCCCAATGTAGTCGGACACCTGACGGTCTAGGCGTTCCCTGATGCTGGATCCGGATGACACCTGTCGATGGGTTGGCTGAAAGAATGACCTCATATCCGAAGTCACCAACACATCTTCAAACCGGCCTCTTCTTGCAGGCGCTGTTGGATTGGTACCCGCAACTCCTTCTCTGGGAGTGGGAATTGCTCCTCTGTCAGCGCACGCAAAAGCACAATGCAGCATTTCTCAAAGCAAGGCCTGGAAGTGCTCCATTCTTACAGCCCTCTGTGACGGCGGTAACATTTCCGCCATTTTGTGTTTGTACCGGGGGTCTAAGTACGTTGTCACCCAGTACTGGTCATTGACCCTTATGCTTTTTATACGGGGGTCCCTATTAAAACACTGGAGCATGAAGGCCCCTATTTGCACTAAACTGGAAGCGGTGTGGTGGCCTGGCTCCTGCTCATCATCCAGGATAATGTCGTCCTCTTCATTCTCCTCTCCCCATCCACGCACAACAACAGGGATCCCAGAAAGGTTTAAAGCATGCTCTTCTTGCTCCTCCTCATCCGCCCCGGCACCATCCTCCTCTGACTCCTCTTCAGACTCCTGTTGTTCACTTGTCTCAGATAGAGTAGCCAGCCCCTGGAAATTCATCCAGCATTGCGACTTCCTCATCTTCCCGCTCCTGCTCCTCCACAGCTTGATCAATGACATGACGCAATGCCCGCTCCATAAAGAAGGCATAAGGTACCATGTCACTGATGGCGCCATGGCTGCAACTGACCAGTTTGGTGATCTCCTCAAATGGGCGCAGAAGTCTGCATGCGTCACGCATGAGCAGCCACTGGCACGGTGAAAAAAAACCCAGCTCCCCAGAACCTGTTCTGCCGCAGAGTTCAAAAAGGTAGACGTTAACTGCAAGTTTCTGCTGGAGCAGCCTATCAAGCATATAGAAGGTTGAGTTCCATCGCGTCGGGCAATCGCAAATAAGACCTCTCACCGGCAGATTGTGTCGCCGCTGAATGTCAGCAAGGCGAGCCATGGCCGTGAAAGATCTGAAATGGGCCGAGATTTTCCTTGCCTGCCGCAAGATGTCCTGGACCCCAGGGTATTTGACAATGAATCGCTGCACGACCAAGTTTAAGACGTGTGCCATGCATGGCACGTACGTGATTTTGCCCTGTTTCAATGCGCTAAGCAGATTGGCACCGTTGTCACACACCACTTTACCAACTGTCAAATTGAGCGATGTTAGCCACTGATCTGCCTGTGAACGCAAAGCTGAAAGGAGTGCCGGGCCAGTGTGGCTCTTGGCTTCCAGGCACAACAGACGCAGCACGGCATGGCAACGTCTCACCTGGCATGTCGAATAGGTTCTGGGGAGCTTGGGCGGCACAGCGGAAGAGACGCTAGCAGCGGAAAAGGAGGAGTCAGCCGAGGAGGAGAGGGAGGAGGATGGAGTAGGAGGAGGAGGAGGAGAAGAAGAGCCAGGCCTGCATGCAATCCATGGCGGTAAAACCAAATCTACACGGGTGCCACGGGTTACATGCTTGATGGCCGTCAGAAGGTTCACCCAGTGGGCAGTAAAAGTGATATACCTTCCCTGACCGTGTTTGATAGACCACGTGCCTGTGGTCAGATGTATCTTGGCACCGACACTGTGTGCCAGAGATACTTTCACTTGCCGCTGAACATGGCCATATAGCTCTGGGATGCCCTGCTCTGAGAAATACTTCCTTCCTGGGACCTTCCATTGTGGTGTTCCAATGGCCACAAATTTTCGAAAGGCCTCTGAGTCCACCAGTTTATATGGCAGTAGTTGGCGGGCTATCAGTTCTGACAAGCCAGCCGTCAACCGTTGGGCAAGAGGGTTATCCGGCGTCATCATTTTTTTACGCTCGAACATTAGGCCCACGGAAGCCTGCCTTTTTGCAGAAAAACGTGAGCTTGGCGTGATGGAAGATGGAGTGGAGGACAATTATGAGGAGAGAGGAGAAGTAGAAGTAGAAGACGAGGCTGGACGGTGAGAGCCTGGAGTGTGGCTTTGTGTGTTCCGTTGCTCCCACTGGGCTCGGTGATGGCTGCTCATGTGCCTTCTTAAGGCGGTCGTCCCTAGGTGAGTGTTGGGCTTACCGCGACTAATGCGTTGACTGCAAAGATTGCAGATGGCAACGCTATTGTCAGCAGCGGACACGTTAAAAAAAGCCCACACTGCGGAGCCATGTGCCGGCGTCCTGGGAGCGCCAGATGTGACCGTACATGGTCGATGACTCGCTCCTGATACATTAGCAGTCTGCTTTGTCCCTCCTGTGCAATGTAAGTTTTTCCTGCTTCTCCTCCCTATCTGCTGGTCCATATCTCCCTCTGAACTCCCCTCCTCTTCCTCTCGTGTGGGCACCCACGTGACATCACTAGACACATCATCATCGACGTCACCTTCCCCACCGCTATAAGTAGAGATCTCGGAGTAGGCAGCAACACCAGGGACCAACCTCCTCCTTGGGCTGATCTGGGTACTGTCGTCAGACTGCTGAGTGGCGGTTCTTGCTACCTCCTCTTCCTGATCCAATTCCAAGAGTGGCTGCGCATCAGAAATGTCTTGATATGGATCGGAAAATAATTCCTGTGACTCAAGCGGAAGGTATGTGGTGGTGGTGGTGGTGGTAGTGTCTTTGGGGGTGCACATAGCAGAGAGTGAAGAAGAGGGTGCAGATCAAGAGGATGAGGAGGGTGCAGAAGAGTAAGGCTGAGTGAGCCACTCAACCAAGTCTGCTGCATCCTTTAAAGTAATTGAACGCACCTTCTGCAACTTCCCACTTTGGTTCAAGCCTATTGCTCCTGCCCTACCCCTACCACGCCCTGCGGAAGGGCCTGCCTCTTCCTCTGCCTGTAATTTTTTAAATGACCCTGTGACAAAACTCTCAGTCTCTATACTGATAAAGGACTGCTGCAGAATAGGGCAGCAGTCAGCAGTAGTGCACCTCAACCCTATCTATTGTGGACCTATACCAGTCCTTAAGGAATAGCAGACTGTACCTCACTCAACCCTATGTACTGTAGTACCCTATACCTTACCAGTCCTTATAAGGACCTTTGTGGAACTAGTAGGTTGTGAATGATTAGCAGACTGTACCTCAGTCCCTATACTGATAAAGGACTGCTGCAGTATAGGGCAGCAGTCAGCAGTAGTGCACCTCAACCCTATATATTGTGGACCTATACCAGTCCTTAAGGAATATCAGACTGTACCTCACTCAACCCTATGTACTGTAGTACCCTAGACCTTACCAGTCCTTATAAGGACCTTTGTGGAACTAGTAGGTTGTGAATGATTAGCAGACTGTACCTCAGTCCCTATACTCATAAAGGACTACTGCAGCAGAAGGGCAGCAGTCAAGTATAATATTCTTTCTATATTTGGAAGAAAGAATATTATACGTGTACAAGCCTATTACCATACCAGTCCTGAAAAGAACCTTTGTGGACCTAATAGTAACAGCTACTGATTAAACTGACTGTCCCTCACTGCCACACACAGCTTCCTGCCTGTCCCTATTTAAACTGACAAAACACAGGCTGCTGGAACAATAACTTGAATAGCACTCAAAACTATAACCTGTACTACTTTACCATACCAGTCCTGAAAAGGACTTTTGTGGACCTAATAGTAACAGCTAATGATTAAACTGACTGTCCCTGCTGCACACAGCGTCCTGTCCCTTTCTCTACACTGACAAAAGACAGGCTGCTGCAACAATCACTAGCACAGCAGTGCCTCAAACCTATATCCTGAACTACACCTAACACCTATACCATGATACCAGTCCTTAAAAGAACTTTTGTGGACCTAATAGCTAGCGATTTGGGTCACTGAAGTCTCTCCCTGCTCCACACAGCAACCTCTCCCTATAGTGACATACGAAAGAATGTAAAATGGCTGCCGGATCGGGTCTATTTATAAGTTAGGGGGAATGTCCAAGTGTCCATGTGCTGTAATGTCTAAATTGGCTGTCCTGTACCCCATGATGGATGTGTCATCATAGGTCAAAGTTCTTTTACACAGTAAACACGGAAGTCCGCTGGGCGAACGGCGGCAATAGTCCGCCGATCAGGCGGATGGCGAACAGCCGAAATTCGCCGCGAAACGACCGCCGGGGCGAACCGTTCGGCCATCCCTACCCAGGAGACAACAGGACCTATGTTCTGGGCCTATAGTGGGGGAAATGGGTTTTCCAGTTTTAGAAAACCTTTCCAACTTAAAAGATATGTTCAATAACCCAGAGTGCTGAGTTCCCCAATCTACATCCAACTCCAACCCCCTGAGGCACCATAGACAGACGTTAAAGGACATGGTGGCCATAGCAGACCCTACCTTTGAGGATACTATGGCTGAAGAAACCGGGTTCTCAGATGTAAACCTGGGGCTAGAGTGGATGAGGTACATTGCAGGGAAACATAATAAAACCAACTGTTATGTATGTGGGGGGGGGGGGGGGCTAGGCCTCATTTGGGAACAGTACCCCTAAACATACTCCCAGAACATGAGACAAGTTTCCTTAGCCTGTTTACCAATACAACCACTAACCACTCCCTGTGTGAACATTGGAAGAAGGAATATCCCATAGTCACCAAGACCCCCAAGCCAGGAGATGGTATAACCATATATCCTGGCAATAAAACATGCTATGGACAGTACAGGATGTCTGTGACCAACTATAGCTCAGGGGGTCTAGTACATGCCCCACACTATATAAAGCCGCCAGTGCGGCGGCCTTGTGCAGTGTGTTGAGGCGTTCAGGGAGAGAGCAGGATAGGCGGGGACAGTCTCATCTTTTCTTGTGAACCTAGCGCAGTTACAGTGGGTGTATTGTGCCTCCTGCACAGTATACACCTGAAGATACCCCTTATTGCTGGTGTTGTTCTGTTTCTATAACACAGGCATGTGCAGCAGTTACAGTGGGTGTATTGTGCCTCCTGCACAGTATACACCTGAAGCTACCCCCAATTACTGGTGTTTTTCTGTTTCTATACCACAGGCAGCTGAATTGTGTATTGTGCCACCTGCACAGTATACATCTGAAGCTACCCCCAATTGCTGGTGTTGTTCTGTTTCTATACCACAGGCATCTGCAGCAGTTACAGTTGGTGTATTATGCCTCCTGCACAGTATACACCTGAAGCTACCCCCAATTGCTGGTGTTGTTCTGTTCCTATACCACAGGCAGCTGCAGCAGTTACAGTGGGTGTATTATGCCTCCTGCACCGTATACACCTGATGCTACCCCCAATTGCTGGTGCTGTTCTGTTTCTATACCACAGGCATCTGCAACAGTTACAGTTGGTCTATTGTGCCTCCTGCACAGTATACACCTGAAGCTTCCCCCAATTTCTGGTGTTGTTCTGTTTCTATACCACAGGCAGCTGCAGCAGTTAGAGTCAGTGTATTCTGCCACCTGTAAAGTATACACCTGAAGCAACCCCAATTGCTGGTGTTCTTCAGATCCTATACCACAGGCAGGCAGCTGCAGTAATTACAGTTGGTTTACTGTGTCATCTGCTCAGTGTGCACCTAAAGCATTTGCTGGTTGTCTCATCTACCTGCAGGCCATTAGTATGTCTGGAAGGCCAACAAGGAGAAGCAGACAGCCACGAGCCAATAAAAGAGGGCAAGCAGGCTCTGTGTCTAGAGGCAACACATTGTCATCAGCACGTGTCCTTATTTTCGGCAGCTGGACGTGTTGAGCCGCATCACGCCGAAGACTTGGTAGAGTGGATGACCAAGCCCTGCTCATTCTCCTCATCCTCTCTCACCCAGGCTCAGGGTACTGGCAAAGCAGCTGCCAACGCATCCTTTTCCCTCGTCCCAATGTCATCAGTCACTCCTTCCTTAGACCCACCATGTCCTCCTGAAGAGTCCCCCGAACTGTTTGAGCATAGTGTTGGGTACATGCTCCAGGAGGATGCCCAGTGTTTTGAAGGCTTTGAGGATGATACCCAGCTAGAGGAAGGCAGTTGCGTGAGCGCAGAGAGATGGGATTCTCAAGAAGGACAGCAATCTGGCAGTCATGTCCCACCAGCTGTAGAATACTGCCAGGTTTGCTCCAGTGATGAGGTCACTGACTCCACGTGGGTGCCTGATAGGAGAGGAGGAGGAGGAGGAGGAGGAGGAGAAGGCACATCAACAATGCAGGATGCTCTCTGGGGGCCAGCTTAAGGGCAGCACACTGACTGAATCGCACTGCAGAGCTCCGACTGTGCAGGGCGCTGCCTCTGCGCGTTATTCCAAAAGTTCTTGGTGTGGGCCTTTTTTGAGACCAGTGCATCAGATCGCACCGCTGCTATTTGCAACATATGTCTCAAGAGTATCTCGCTTGGCTAAAACATCAGCCGCTTGGGCACCACATGCTTGACCAGACATATGTTGACCTGCCATGCAGCTCGTTGGCAAGCCTACCTTAACCACTTTAGGACTGCGTATGTAGTTATACGTCGGCAGAATAGCAAGTACGGGCACAAGCACGTACCCATACGTGCTTGCCTTTCAGCGGGTGGGGGGTCCGATCTGACCCCCTCCCGCTGGCTGCAGCAGTCCGTTTCGCTTCAGGAGCGATCCGGGATGAGGGGATGGCCGTTGGTTTCTGGCTATCCCCTCTCGATTTCTCCTGGCGAATGAGAAGCTTCCCCTGCCTGTGTAGTGTAAACACAGGCAGGAGGAAGTGATGTCACTCTCCTCGGGGCGGTCTTTTTGACCGGACTGCGAGGAGAGGGCATAGTAAGTGTGTACCAACACTACACTGACACGTAGGTACACACAGGCACACAAATTACCCCCCGATCACCCCCCCCCCCCGATCGCGCCCCCCCCCCCTCCCAGTCACAGTGTCACTGATTGCAGTGATCATTTATTTACTGATCACTGCATTTAGTGTCAGTTGTGACAGTAAAAAGTGTCAGAGCAGTTAGTGTTAGGTCCAGGGCAGCCCCCTACCCCCCCATAAAGGTTTAACCCCCTGATTTCCCCTAGAGTTAACCCTTTCACCCCCTTTTGCCAGTGTCACTAAGCGATTGTTTTTCAGATCGCTGCATTAGTGTCACTGGTGCCGCTAGGTAGCTAGTTATTTTCACCGCCAGGTTTTTATACCTTTAGGTACCCCCATATACTACCTAATAAAGATTTTAACCCCCTGATTGCCCCTAGAGTTAACCCTTTCACCAGCGATCACCGTATAAGTGTCACTGGTGACGCTGGTTAGCCAGTTAGTTATTTAGTTATTTAGGTTCCCCGTTAGGTTTTTATATAGCGCCAGGGACCCCCATATACTACCTAATAAAGGTTTTAACCCCCTGATTGCCCCTAGTTAACCCTTTCAACAGTGATCACCGTATAAGTGTTACGGGTGACTCTGGTTAGTTAGTTTGCTTTTTATAGCATCAGGGCACCCACCATTTATTACCCAATAAAGGTTTAACCCCCTGATCACCCAGCGGGTGATATCAATTAGGTTTTAGGGTCATATAGGGTCTGCGTCGCCCCAGGCAGTGCTAGGTTAGTGCCAGTACCACTAACACCCACGCGCAAAGCATACACCTCCCGTAGTGGTACAGTATCTGAACAGATCAATATCTGATCTGATCAGATCTATACTAGCGTCCCCAGCAGTTAAGGGTTCCAAAAAAATGCATTGTTAGCGGGATCAGCCCAGATACCTGCTAGCACCTGCGTTTTGCCCCTCCGCCCAGCCCACCCAAATGCAGTATCGATCGATCACTGTCACTTACAAAACACTAAACACATAACTGCAGCGTTTGCAGAGTCAGGCCTGATCCCTGCGATCGCTAACAGTTTTTTTTGGTAGCGTTTTATATTTAAATCCTGAAGGCGGTGCTTGGTTTTTGGGGTCCCGTACGTGGCTAGGCTCCCAAAAAGTCCCCCACATGTGGTATCCCCGTACTCGGGAGAAGCAGCAGGATTTATTTTGGGGTGTAATTTCACATATGCCCATAGCATGTGTGAGCAATATATCATTTAGGCTGCTTTCACACTGGGGCGGGAGCGGCGTCGACGGTAAAGCGCCGCTATTTGTAGCGGCGCTTTACCGTTGCTTTAGCGGCGGTCTGCGGGCGCTAGCGGGGTGGTTTTAACCCCCGCTAGCGGCCGAAAAAGGGTTAAACCTGCCCGCAAAGCACCGCTGCAGCGGCGCTTTGCCGGCGGTATTGCCGCGGTGTCCCATTGATTTCAATGGGTAGGAGCGGTATAGGAGCGGTGAATACACCGCTCCTTCACCGCTCCAAAGATGCAGCTAGCAGGACTTTTTTCACCGTCCTGCCAGCGCATTGCTCCAGTGTGAAAGCCCTCCGGCTTTCACACTGGAGGGAAAGGGGCCGGTTTTTTTCAGGCGCTACACAGGCGCTATTTTTAGCGCTGTAACGCCTGAATACCGCCCCAGTGTGAAAGCAGCCTTAGTGACAACTTTGTGCAAAAAAAAAAAAGTTTGTAATATTCCCGCAACTTGTGGCAAAATATAAAATATTCCATGGACTCAACATGTCTCTCATTAAATAGCTTGGGGTGTCTACTTTCCAAAATTGGGTCATTTGGGGGGGTTTTGTGCTATTTTGGCATTTTATGGCCTTCGAAACTGTGATAGGTAGTGAAGAGTGAAATCAAAAATTTGCACCCTTAGGCCGCGTACACACGGGTGGATTGTTTGCCCAACTTAGTCCGCTGAAACGCTCGTGTGTGGGCTTCAGCGGACTTTTTCAGCGGACAATCTGACGGACTTAGTCTTTCGGAATTTCCGTAATTTTGTCCGTCCAAACTTGGTTTTGTCCGTCCAAACTTGGTTTCAGCGGACAGTCCGCTCGTGTGTAGGCAAGTTGGACGGACTAAGTATGGCGCATGCTCAGAAAGGATTTACACAGCCGAAGGTTGCATTGCAGTGTATTGGACATCGTTTTTCTAGTCCCGTCGTACGTGCTGTACACGTCATCGCGCAAGTTTTCAGCGGACTGTCTGTTCATCGTGTGTGGTCAAGTCCGTTCATTCAAAATTTGAACGGACTGTCTGTCGCATTGTCTGACGAACTTAGTTGGGCAGACAATCCGCCCGTGTGTACGCGGCCTTAGAAATCCTGAAGGCAGTAATTGGTTTTCGGGGTGCCGTACGCGGCTAGGCTCCCAAAAAGTCCCACATATCCCCGTACTCAGGAGAAGCAGCAGAATATAATTTGGGGTGCAATTCTACATATAACTATGGCATGTGTGAGCAATATATCATTTAGTGACAACTTTTTGTAAACTGTTTTTTTTTTATTTGTGTCATTATTCAATCACTTAGGACAAAAAAAAAATATTCAATGGGCTCAACATGCCCCTCAGCAATTTCCTTGGGGTGTCTACTTTCCAAAATGGGGTCATTTGGGGGGGTGGGGGTTGTACTGCCCTGCCATTTTAGCACCTCAAGAAATGAGATAGGCAGTCATAAATTAAAAGCTGTCTAAATTCCAGAAAATGTACTCTAGTTTGTAAACGCTATAACTTTTGCGCAAACCAATAAATATACGCTTATTGACATTTTTTTACTAAAGACATGTGGCTGAATACATTTTGGCCTAAATGTATGACTAAAATTGAGTTTATTCGATTTTTCTTATAACAAAAAGTAGAAAATATATATTTTTTTTTAAATTTTCTGTCTTTTTCCTTTTATATCGTAAAAAATAAAAATCGCAGTGGCAATCCAATACCATCAAAAGAAAGCTCTATTTGTGGGAAGAAAAGGACACAAATTTCGTTTGGGTACAACATTGCATGACCGCACAATTACCAGTTAAAGCAGTGCAGTGCAAAATTGTAAAAAGACCTCTGGTCCTTAGGCTGACAATTGGTCCGGGGCTTAAGTGGTTAAAGACCTACACCAAAGAAAAAAGCGAACCTCTCCTTGCTCCTCATCATCTGGGATCTCCAACCCCACTAGAGCTTCAGTGCTCTCTTAAAACTGCACTGAGAGGAATGAAGGTGTAGAATTAGGTATGTCACAGCCAAGTACTTGCGGGCACTCTGTCAGCAGTACACAACGTCCGATTGTAGCAGGCAAATTTTCCTGCCCCAGCTGCTGGACCATTGAAAGAAGTTCACTCCCAGCCATCCACATGCCCAGCGGTTGAATGCTAGCTTGGCAAAATTGTCAGCACTTCAACTGGTCCACAGCGCAGTGGCGGCACAGTGGTGTAGTGGTTAGCACTCTCACCTAGCAGTAAAAAGGGTCGCTGGTTCAAATCCCAACCGTGACACTACCTGCTTGGAGTTTGCATGTTCTCCCTGTGCCTGCGTGGGTTTCCTCCCACACTCCAAAGACATGCAGGTAGGTTAATTGGCTTCTATCCAAAATTGGCCCTAGTATATGAATGGGGACCTTGGATTGTGGGCTCCTTGAGGGTAGGGACCGATGTGAGTGTGCAATGTATAGGGACAATTGTAGACACTTACTCAGGTTGAACTGGAAGGACTGGTGTCTTTATTCAACCTTACTAATTATGTAACGGCTGCCTTTTCAGTTGGTAGACTCTGCCCCCTTCCGTGAGCTTGTGCAATGTGCGGTTCCTCAGTGGCAGGTTCCCAAGCGCCACTTTTTCTCACAGAAGGGGATTCCGGCTCTCTACCGGCATGTGGAAGGCAATGTCCATGCCTCGCTGGACAGGGTGATCAGCGGTAAGGTGTATATTACCGCTGACTCATGGTCCAGCATGCATGGACAGGGACGTTGCCTATCTTTCACAGCGCATTGGGTAACTCTTTTGGCAGCTGGGAAGGATGCACGACAAGGTGCAGTAGTGTTGGAGGTTGTTCCGCCACCACGCCTCCAAAATGCTACTACTGGTTGTGACACACCTCTCTCCTTCACCCCTCCTCTTCTTCTTCCTCCATGGCCTCTTCCTGTGCTTCGTCCTCGGAACCAGTGGTGCTCCCTAGGCGTTCAAGGGGCTACACAAGTACGCAGGCAAAAAGATGCCATGCCGTGCTTGCGCTGGTGTGTTTGGGGGACAGGAGCCACACTGGGGCAGATATTTTGTCAACTCTGCAGGGGCAGGCCGAGAGGGGGCCGAGAGCTTAAGCCAGGAATGATGGTTTGCAACAATGACACCAACCTCCTCTCTGCCCTCTGACAGGGACAACTGACCCATGTGCCCTGTGTGGCTCACGTCCTTAACCTGGTGGTGCAGCAGTTCTTTGGCAGGTACCCGGGCTTACAGGATGTCCTGAGGCAGGCCCGGAAAGTCTGTGCGCATTTCCGATGATCATATAATGCCAGTGCTCGGCTGGCTGAGCTCCAAAAGAAGTTGCCCAAGATCCGCCTTATATGTGACATGCCCACCAGGTGGAACTCAACGTTGGCCATGTTGCAGCGGCTGCACACAGCAGAGGGCCATCAATGAGTACCTGTGTGACTACGGCACCAGGACAGGGTCAGGGGAGCTCAGTTTTTTTTCACCACGCCAGTGGGGCATGATCAGGGATGCATGCACTGTCCTCTCACCATTTGAGGAGGCCATGAGGATGGTGAGCAGTGGCAGTGCATGCATCAGTAACACTGTACACCTGTTGGAGCATACACTGCGTGGAATAATGGGCAGGGCACTTGAGGCAGAACAGAGGCAGGAAGAGGAGGACTTCCTTGCCTCTCAAGGCCCCCTTTATCCAGACAGTGTTCCTGCTGTCCCACCAATCACACAAGAAGAGGACGAGGAGGAGGATTATATCAGCATGGAGGTAGAGCCCGGCACTCAGCATCAGCAGCAGCGTTTTAGGGATGGTTTTTCAATTTTTCAGCCCCTGCTTAACAGGAAAAAAAAAAGGGGGGGGGAAGAGTAGCAGAAGGGCCGTCCAAAGTGGGCATCGCCCATGCTGTGGAGCGTTCAATCACTTCCTGGGTCGGGGGTATTGCTCACTTCGCAAACATATTCATGTGTACCAGTAAAGTACCTCCAGGGCCTCCATTTATCACAGAAAGCCTCTTCTGTGTTGTAGAGGGTGGCCGACAGTTCCTCCATCCGGAGGATGTGATTAACCTAGGAGTACCACAAGACATTGGAGGGGGGCTGGGGTCGTCTCCAGAGCGCGGGTATGCACACCCTCGCTGCATTTAATAGTTGCATGGTGAGGGTCTTTTTGTATTTCCTGACGGGTCTCTCAGTGAGGTGAAGGAGGCATGCCGCCGGGTTATCGGTGACATCAACGTTCGTTAATGTCTTGATCATTGCAGTCACCCCTGTCCAAAAGCTCCGTAGAGCTGGGCATGTCCAGAAAATGTTGCTCATTGTCCCTACAGCCGCATCGCACCTCCAACAGGTGTCTGGGATCGTACTGTTCATTTTATGCAGGATAAACGGGACCCTATACTAACGTGTGACTATCTTATACCCCGATTCCTGGTATTGGCTCGCAATGGAGGCTTTATGTGTTAGAGTTAAAATTTTTCCTATCTGCAGAGGGGTAAATTTTGTGTCCAAGTCCTTTTCCCATTGATGGATAAACGAGGGGTCTGACTCCCCCTCTATGCTAATCAAAAGGTTATACAAAAGGGAGAGGGTATGTCGCACTGGTTCACCCTTATGACAGAGGGATTCAAAGTATGTCAGAGTACGTTGAGTGTAGGGACCTCTTTGGATGGCTCGAAAGAAAATGGCGAAGTTGGAATGTGCTAAACAAGTCAAGCGGAGGGTCAGTCAGATCTGTGATTGTTTGTGTGGAGGGAAGCTCCCCCGAAGGCCAGATTTCCTCTAGACGATGTTTCCCACCCGCCGTCAACTGCCGTAGTCTCTTGTTGGTAAATCCTCGAGGGAATTCGGGATTGCCGATAATGGGAGTCATAGGCGAAGGTAGGGGGGCAATGTGCATGTGGCGGAACAATCTCCGTACTACAGAAAGTGTGGCTCCTATCAGGGGGTGATCCAAAATATCCTTTGGGGGGGGAGGACGAAAGCCAGGGGGAAGTCAGTAAGGGAATGGACACATCCTCGATCTCCATCTCCACCCATTGTTTGTGCGGCTGATTGCAATGCCAGTCCACCACTTTCGCAAGAAGAGTCGCTCTGTGGTATTGACGGAGATCGGGGAGGCCCAAGCCTCCTCTGTCTTTTGGTTTAGCTAACAATTGCAGGCGGGCTCTGGGCGGTTTCCGTGCCCAGATAAAGTCCCGGAGTAGGACCTTCAACTGTTGAAAAAAGTTAGGGGAATCCGAATGGGCAGCGTTTGGAATAGATATAAGATCCGTGGGAGGGCCGTCATTTTGAACGCATTGCACCGGCCAAACCACGTCAGGGTCAGGGCATGCCAATTTCCCAAGTCTGATTTCAGTCCACCCAGTAGGGGGATAAAGTTGAGTGAATACAACCGCGACAAGTCCGCAGCGATGTCAACGCCCAAGTAACGTATGGAGTTGTCAGTCCATCGGAAAGGGAAAGATGAACGGAGGCCCTGGAGTTCGCTATCAGGGACCGAGATGTTCAACACAGCCGACTTGGTGCAGTTAATCTTGTAGTTTGATAAATTACCATAGCACCTGAGGGCTTCTAAAACGTTAGGTATGTGGGTTAGAAACAAAAAAAATTAAGTCATCTGCGTACGCCGCGATTTTATGGTGTGCAGATGATTTTTGTATACCGACAATATTCGGATCACTCCTGATGTGGCACATCAGGGGCTCCAGCGTCAGAATAAAAATTAGGGTGGACAGGGGGCACCCCTGCCTCGTACCGTTAGCGATTGTAAATGATTGCGAGCACCACTCGTTTACCCGGACCGCCGCTGACGGTTTCGAATAAAGTGACATAACCCATCCTAGCATGTTAGGGCCCAAGCCAATGTGTTCCAGGGTGACCCGCATGAAATGCCAGGCCACCCTGTCAAAGGCCTTTTCCTCATCTGTGGACAGCATGAGAAGGGGCCTGCCCTGGACGCGTGCCGCATGGATGAGGTTGAGAACTCGAACCATATTATCTCTCACCTCCCGCATAGGCACAAACCCTACCTGGTCAAAGTGGATTCGATTCGGGATATACGGTAGTAATCTGTTTGATAAAATTTTCGCGAAAAGTTTCAGGTCAACATTCAGGAGTGCTATGGGACGGTAATTTCCGTATTGGGCTAAGTCTTTCCCTTCCTTGGGAATCAATGATATAAACGCCCGTAAGGAGTCTGTCGGGACGACTGTGTCTCCTTTTAGGCAATTGTAGGCTTTCACGAAATGTTGAGTCAGGGACGCCATGTACGTCGAATAGTAGGTCAGGGTAAAGCCGTCTGGCCCCGGAGCCTTACGCAGTTAAGTTTGGGCCACCGCTGACCGGAATTTGTCTGCTGTAATATCCGACTCCAGTAGCGATCGGACTTCGGTAGGTAAGGCAGGCATGCCAGACGACCGTATCTACTCCCCCGCCTCTGCCCGTTTGAGAGAAGCCGACGCCACGGATTCCGCCGCTCCAATATTGTAGAGTTTCTGGTAGTAGTCATGGAACACTTGAGCAATATCCCTAGAGGAGTGGACCCTGGATTCAGTTGTAGTAGAGATATGCGGGATAAATGTGTGCTGTCTCGGACCCCTCAACGCCCTTGCAAGCATAGCACTGGGCTTGTTAGAGAATTCAAAAAACGAGCGTCTTGCCCATGACAAGCTTTGAATCGTTTTCTAATAGAGTAGATCGCGCAACTCTGTCCTCAATCGAGTGAGATGCCGCCAGGGATCTTTTATGGAGGAGTTCGAGAGAGCGCACCCTGCGAATCAGAGACTCAATCATTGCATTTTTTTAAAAAAAATTCTGGGCCCCAATACTGATCAGCACACCCCGCACCACGCACTTGTGAGCCTCCCAAACACATAAAGGACTTGTGGTTGGATTCACCTTTTCCCTGAAGTATTGCACAATAGCTTCCCCTACCGCCTTTGCGGGTCTCCGGGGACTGTAGCAGGGATTCATTAAGCTTCCAAGTGGGCGGTGCCCCGGGAGCCCAGGTCCCAGTTCAGGATGACATGGATCGGAGAGTGATCTGAGAGGGAGACATGGTCAATCAGTGCAGTGGAGACTAGTGGCAGATCTTTATGCTGGATTTGGAAGAAGTCAATCCTGGAGTATGTGTGATGGACCGAGGAGAAGAATGTGTAGTCTCTACCGTCCAGGTGCAAAACCCGACAGGGATCGACCAGATTCAAACCCAGCAGCTCGGCCTTCAGGTGCTTGAGGAGTGAATAGGAGAGGTGCGACGCTCCACGGGAGACGTCAATCAAAGGCTCTTGCGCATAATTGAAGTCTCCATCCATCAGGAACACCCCTTCCCTGACTTCGAGAATGAGAGGGGTTAACGCTCTAAGGAATGATAGATGGCCTGAGTTGGGGAAATATACATTCAACAAGGTCACAATGTCTGTCCAATCTTGCCCTTGAGAAGGAGGAACCGACCTAGCGGGTCAGCCCTTTCTTCCAGTAAGGTCCATGGTATTGATTTTGCGATCAATATACTGACCCCCTTGGATTTGGGGGAGGGAGCATGGTATGCAGTGGGGAAATTCCTATTACCCAGCCTGGGCACTGCCTGCTGCTTAAAATACGTTTCCTGTAGAAACACTATCTGAGTGCGAGAGCTTTTGAGGTCAGCGAGGAGTCGGGAGTGCTTCTCTGGGGTGGAGAGGCCCCTAGTGTTCAAGGACGTGATTTTAATGCCCCTGGCGGGGAAGCTGGGGGAAGTGTCTCCGGGAGGAGGCATGGGCACAGCGAGGGAGAGGAAGGAAAAAAAAAAAGGGGGGGGATGGGGGAGCCCCGCCGCCAGACAAAAATTAGGAATAGGGAAGGGAGCGGCAGAGGGGGACGGAAAAGTTGGAAGGAGAGAGAGGGGTGAGTGTAGAACAGAGACAGAGAGAAAAGCAGAAGATAGAAAAGTAGTCACCAAATAAGCCCGGTTACAGAGGCAACTGCGCGGGTGCCCTAAACTGCTAATACAAGAGTAGCGCACGAAAGCGCAGCCTATGGATGGGACGTGGGAGACTAATGTAGTCAGAGCAAGAGGAGCCATGTGATCGGGCCATAGAGCCCATTTCACTGTTCGTACATATATAACTGTGACCGGAGTCAAAAATGCCAAGCTAAAACCTGTCCCCAACTCCTAGCACAGCTCATCATTACATTTGAAAAAACAGTAATAAAAAGAAAAAACAGAACACAACATAAGCCATATCATTAACAATGGACCCGACCACCAACCCCCACTTCCAGGAGGGGGGGAGGCAGTCAACCGCCGGCCAATGGGACCCCCCAGAATCAGAGACCGTCTCTTCTCCTCCCGGACTCCCAGCCATTGCCGGCCATCTCTCCCCGCCCGCAGATCCCCATACCTGAGGGTCCACCCAGTCTCGCAGGGTTATACTGCGGGTGTATGCGGGTCAGGGTGCAGGGGTAAGGCACATGCCAACCCCCCCACCCTTCTCCAAAGTCCAGGCCACATGCCCCGTGCAGTGCGGTGTCAAAATATCAAGTCCCTGGCATCGATTCTAAAGTCTATAGTCAGCTATGTTATAGTTTCCCCCTTATAAAACAAAAAGAAAAAGCAACAGTGCAGCACAAGAAAAAAAAGGGGGGGGGGGGAGAAAAACAAAAACAAAAGAAAACAAATGAAGGATACTACCCCGGCTGGAAATAAATGGTCCCATGTTGCTGGAAAAACGCCAGGAGAACCTCTTTTAGTCTGTCAGAAATAACAGTATACAGACTGCTCGTCGTGAGGGAGAGGGCCTCTATCTTGGGCAGTAGGGTTCCGGAGAGATGGGGGTATTCCTGGGGTCCCTTCTGGATCGGGAATGGTGCCTGCGTCTGCCTAATCTTTGAGGTCTAGGCGGAGGGGGTCTCGCGGGGTCTGCTGTAAGCGGGAACTCCAACCAGTCTGGAACGGGTATCTCCTGCACCCCTAGGAATGCAAAAAGGTCCGGGAGCTGGTCCGGCCACCGTAAGGCAAAGGTCTCAGTGCCCTTGAGAACTACCAGGTGGAAAGGGTGTCCCCAGCGATAGGTGGCCCCGACGCCTCTCACTACCTCCAGCAAAGGGCGTAACATGCCCCGCATCCGCAGTGAGAGACGGGAAACGTCAGGGAACACCTGCACGGTGGCACCATCAAAGTCAATCGGGCCTGCGGTCCAGGCTCGCCGCATGATGTCTTCCTTTATGGCGTAAAAGTGAACCCTGACCAAAACGTCCCATGGGGTGGAGGTGTCCCTGCCCCTGGGGCCCTGTATCCTGTGGACCCGGTCCAACGCCAGTTCCGCTGTGGGGGGTTTGTCTAACAGCTTGTTAAGAATGGCCGTGACAGTTACTTTGAGGTCTCCCCCGGAGGTGTCTTCGGGGAGACCCCGCAGGCAGACATTGTTCCTACGACTGCGGTTCTCCCCATCGTCAATGGAAAGTTGCAGCGCGCTGAGGTGGCATCTGTACCCCTGCTGGGCCTCCTCCAAAGCGAGCACCCTTGCGTCTAATGTGTCCATCGCTGCCTCCACTGTCGCCACCCGTGAGTCCACCAAATCAATGCGGTTGTTGAGTTCGTTAATTTCCTTAGTCAGGGTACTCACTATTGTGGCAGTGGATTCCACAATGTCCTGCTTTGTGGGGAGCAGCGCCAGCATCTCCCGCCATGACTCAACCGGTGGGCAGCTCAGAGATCCAGGTAACAGGGTCAGCTGTGAGCCTTCCACCTGCGGAATGTCTGGAGAGGGGATTGGTGAGTCTAGCCTGCGTCCTGGTGTGCAAGGCTCCAGCGGCGCCGGGAGAGGGCCTTTCAATGATTTCTTGGCTTGGGCCGAGGCGGAGGCACTCGTGCGCGGCGGCGTCATCTTGGATCCCGCGGCCCTCGGCTGAGATAGGGGGCCGCGGAGAAAATAACTGGAGATGTCCGGGGTTTTAGTCGCGAGCGGAGTGCTGGGGTATAGTCCCGGTGTGGACATAGAAGAGTCCCGGTCTGCACGCTGTAGAGATCTCCCAGCCCGAACGTGTCACGGAGCTCCGCGAATGTGTGACCTCACGGCTCCATTGTCAAGCTACGCCCCCAAACTAGAGAATCTAGGAGAGGTTGCAGTGTCGTGGCACCAGCACCAGTGCCTAAGGCCAAATTTTTCAGCCCCTGTTTAACAAGGGAGTGTAATTAAAATTTTTGATGCAATACTTTGCAGCAGGGCTCATTCCTGCTCTCCAACTAGAGTTTCTGTGAGGTGTTGCAGTGTTGTGGCACCAGTGCATAAGGCCCAATTTTTCAGCCCCTGTTTAACAGGTGCATGTAATTACAATTCTTGATATAATATTTCACAGCAGGGCCCGTTCCAGTGCCCACCTAGAGTAACTGTGAGGACTTAGTGTTGTGGCACCAGCACCACCACCACAACCACCAAAGGCCCAATTTTTCTACCATTGTTCAACAATGCCATGTAATTACAATTCTTGATATAATAGTTCAAAGCAGGGCATTCCAGCACCCACCAAGAGTCACTTTGAGGGCTTACAGTGTTGTGGCAACACCAACACCTTAGGCCCAGGGAATATAGGGGCAGGCCCCTACTTTCAAACATCCAACTTACAAACATCTCCTACTTGCAAAAGGAAGGAGAATACAGGAAGGGAGATAACCCTTCCCTATTTTTTCCAAAAAGCTTAAACATAGATTTTTTGACTGGAGCTACACTTTTAAAATTTACCAGTTCAAAATGACAAAGAGATTCTACTTAACACAACAAACCTACACAGTCCCTGTCTTGTTTGCACCGCCTATATACTGCTGTTCTGCGTATATAGGGCCTGTCTCCTTTTTTAATATCTGTACAAGACCCAAAGGGGCTGGTAATGGGCAAGGGGGGCTACCCATGCCATTTTTCTCTATGATTTTGATCCATATTGCCGGAACCACACATTACATTAAAACCGCAAGCAGTTTTAAATGGCTTTTTTTCCGTTAAATGTCATTTTTTGCAGGGACTGTTCTAAACACGGGAAACACATGCCACTTCACAGGCATACTATAGACACCCTACAGGCACAATATTTAAAGGAATATTTCACATTTTTTTCACTTTAATCGTCATTAAAATCAGTGCTCCCGAAAAAACTGGCATTTTTAAAAATATTTTAGGCATTGACCCATGTCCCCTGGGGCAGGAGCCAGGTCCCCAAACCCTTTTTAGGACAATATTTTACATATTATCCTTTAAAATGTGCACTTTTGATTTCGAACGTTCGAGTCCAATAGACTTTTATGGGGTTCTAAAGTTCGTACGAATTTTCGGTCCGTTCAAAGGTTCTGCTGAGAACCAAACGGGGAGTGTTCGGCTCATCCCTAAACGCCATAGGGTTATAGGGACAGACAGCACCTGACTGTCCTTCTCCAGGCTATATCGAGGGGGGTAGTGAGTTCTTCGCTGCCTTTCTCTATATGCAGTCTGAAAAGAGTTGCTGAGGAGAATGGGCAAGGTGAGTAGGATTTTAGTGTAAGGGACAGATTTAAAATAGACATTTTAAGGGGGGAACTGTAATGGATGTGATTAAGGTATCACATAAAGTTTTTATATAAAGGTATTAGGTAGAATACTGAAATGCCTATTTTAATATGTAATATTATGTCATTGCATAGCTTTCTAACCTTAACTCTACTTCAGATAACTGCTAGCTCTCCCCCCTCTATCTTGAAGCCGAACCGCAAAGAATTATGAAAAGACTGTGCCTCTTTTCCGAGAACTGTACCCAAGACAGACATGACATCAACATCCAACGTCTTGAAGAAGTTACCAAAATACCCAATAGAGCTATGATTAATTACTAAACTTGCTAAATCAGCTAAAAGCGCATACATTTATTAAGTGTTCTTGCATAGCAAGACCACTTACTGTTATCTCACATATATATTATTATTATTATAGACAAATTTACCACCCTAACTCCTCCCACAGCTTTTACATTAAATATACCGAATATATACAGAAACATGCGGATTGTTCCCAATTGGTGTGCTATTACTTTGTGGAACGTTTCGCCGAATGATTCACAAAATATCGTAATTTTTGCGGCAAAATTTGTCCCTTAGGAATGAATGGAGAAATGTTCAAAACTAGAGTGGGAGGGGACAAAAGCTCTGAGGGGAATTATAGTTCCTCCCACACAGCTATGAGAGGAATTATAGCTCCTCCCACACAGCTATGAGGAGAATTAGAGCTCCTCCCAAACAGCTCTGAGGGGAAAAATAGGTAGTCCCACACAGCTCTAAGGAGAATTATAGCTCCTCCCACACAGCTCTGAGGGGAATTATAAGCAGTCCCACATAGTTCTGAGAATTATAGGTAGTCCCGCACAGCTCTGAGGAGAATTATAGCTACTCCCACACAGCTCTGAGGAGAATTATAGCACCTCCCACACAGCTCTGAGGGGAATTATAGGTAGTCCAACACAGTTCTGAGAATTATAGCTCCTCCCACACAGCTCTGAGGGGAATTATAGGCAGTCCCACATAGTTCTGAGAATTATAGGTAGTCCTGCACAGCTCTGAGTGGAATTATAGCTACTCCCAAACAGCTCTGAGGAGAATTATAGCTACTCCCACACAGCTCTGAGGAGAATTATAAGTAGTCCCACACAGCTCTGAGGGGAAGTATAAGCTAGTCCAACACAGCTCTGAGGGGGAATTATAGGTAGACCCACACAGCTCTGAGAATTATAGGTAGTCCCACACAGCTCTGAGGAGAATTATAACTACTCCCACACAGCTCTGAGGAGAATTATAGCTACTCCCACACAGCTCTGAGGAGAATTATAAGTAGTCCCACACAGCTCTGAGGGGAAGTATAAGCTAGTCCAACACAGCTCTGAGGGGGAATTATAGGTAGACCCACACAGCTCTGAGAATTATAGGTAGTCCCACACAGCTCTGAGGAGAATTATAACTACTCCCACACAGCTCTGAGGGGAATTATAGCTAGTCCCACACAGCTCTGAGGAGAATTACAGCTACTCCCACAGAGCTCTGAGGGGAATTATAGCTAGTCCAACACAGCACTGAGGAGAATTATAGGTAGTCCCACACAACTCTGCGGAGAATTATAAGTAGTCCCACACAGCTCTGAGGGGAATTATAGCTCCTCCCACAAAGCATTGAGGGGAATTATAGCTACTCCCACACAGCTCTGAGGGGAATTATAGCTCCTCCCACACAGCTCTGGGGGGAATTATAGCTCCTCCCACACAGCTCTGGGGGGAATTATAGCTCCTCCCACACAGCACTGAGGGGAATTCTGAAATTAGGAAATTTGGAACAAAAATCATTAAAAAAAAATAATATTTTTGAAAAAAATGTTCAGTTCTTTCAGCTAATGATGGAACTTCTTCAACTTTTTTACTACTATTTATACTTTTTAAAATATTAAGCTTTTTAACACTTTTCACAGTTTCTCCAGCAATTCCAACCACACAACAGTTACTCAAGCCACTCTGCCCAGTTCACACAATTTCCCCAGAAATTGTAGACTTTTCTAGTTAAGTGTTCTTGAATAGCAAGAGCACTTATTGTTATCTCACATATATATTATTATTTTTATAGCCAAATTTACCACCCTATGTCTTCCCACAGATTTTACACTAAATATACCGAATATATACCGAAACATGCAGATTGTTCCCGATTTGTGTGCTATTACTTTGTGGAACATTTCGCCAAATGGTTCACAAAATATTGTAATTTTTGCGGCAAAATTTGTCCCATAGGAATGAATGGAGAAATGTTCAAAACTAGAGTGGGAGGTGACAAAAGCTCTGAGGGGAATTATAGTTCCTCCCACACAGCTCTGAGGGGAATTATAGCTACTCCCACATAGCTCTGAGGGGAATTATAGCTACTCCCACACAGCTCTGAGGAGAATTATAGCTCCTCCCACACAGCTCTGAGGAGAATTATAGCTCCTCCCACACAGCTCTGAGGGGAATTATAGCTACTCCCACACAGCTCTGAGGGGAATTATAGCTACTCCCACACAGCTCTGAGGAGAATTATAGCTATTCCCACACAGCTCTGAGAGGAATTATAGCTACTCCCACACAGCTCAGAGGGGAATTCTAGCTACTCCCACACAGCTCTGAAGACAATTATAGCTCCTCCCACACAGCTCTGAGGAGAATTATACTTCCTCCCAAACAGCTCTGAGGGGAATTATAGCTCCTCCCACACAGCTCTGAGGCGAATTATAGCTCCTCCCACACAGCTCTGAGGCGAATTATAGCTACTCCCACACAGCTCTGAGGCGAATTATAGCTACTCCCACACAGCTCTGAGGCGAATTATAGCTACTCCCACACAGCTCTGAGGCGAATTATAGCTACTCCCACACAGCTCTGAGGGGAATTATAGCTACTCCCACACAGCTCTGAGGGGAATTCTAGCTACTCCCACACAGCTCTGAGGGGAATTCTAGCTACTCCCACACAGCACTGAAGAAAATTATAGCTCGTCCCACATAGCTCTGAGGAGAATTATAGCTGCTCCCACACAGCTCTGAGGTTAATTATAGCTACTCCCACAAAGCTCTGAGGGAAATTATAGCTCCTCCCACACAACTCTGAGGGGAATTATAGTTACTCCCACAAAGCTCTGAGGGAAATTATAGCTCCTCCCACACAACTCTGAGGGGAATTATAGCTACTCCCACTATTGATGGGAAGTCCGGATCTTTAAAGTGAATTGGTTCATTTCAAACTGCTCACTGAAATTAACCAATTCACTGAATCTTCGGTTCACTTGCTGAGTCTACTGACAAGCAAGTGAACCAAAGCTCTGATTCAACCATATTAAATGATTAGAATCAGAAGACTGATTCACACAGAAGGTTGGCAGGTCCTTGGGACGTTTACTTTGATTTAGTTCATTGGCGCAGAGCACAAGCCTATTGTCAGATTAGCTCAGTGTCATGAATTTTGGTGATACACAAACAGCTGTGTTAGGCTGAGTTCACACTTGCGTGATGCAAAACCCCGCGATTCCACTACGGGTTCCTGCATTGCGCCAGACTCACACGACAGTTCACAATGACATATGCAAACTGCTGGGGAGTGTCATACAATGTTAATGACACCCCCCAATTCAACTCGCATGTCGCACTGCGAAGTGTCAGTTTGGACATGAATTGGATCGCATGGGTACCAATGCGATCCGATTCTGGTGCGGACCAAAAAAGGGTCCTGTGCGAGTTTAGTCCGAATGCGATACGATTTCAGCCATACTATCTGTATGGCTGAAATCGCATTGCACGGACATCGCCTGTGATTTGCACTGCAGTGCAAATGGAATGCGATTTTGTACCACACAGTAGTGGGAACTGGCCCTGAGCCTAAGTTTCCGCAAATTTGATGCATAGCAATGTTAACTGTGAAGTTGGCCCAGAATGCAGTTCACATGCACACAAACCCCGCTTTTCATTTAGGCTCTGTTTCCACTTGTGCAACTTGTCCTGCGACTTGGGACTGCAAAGTTGCATGACAAGAAGTACCCGATTTCCAATAAGTACCATTCATATCTGTGCGACTTCAAAGTAGTCCCTGCACTACTTTGGTCCCATTTTAATTTGACTTGAGGTCCATAAACTTCCAGAATACACAGGCATTGCTTCAAGTTGCGGCAGAATCATGCAACTTTCAGGCTAATGCAGCCTGAAAGTTGCACAATTCTGCCGCAATTTTGATGCGACTTTAAAGCAATGCCTGTGTATTCCGGAGGTCTATGGATCTCAAGTTGCATCAAAGTGGGACCAAAGTAGTGCAGGGACTACTTTGAAGTCGCACAGATATGAATAATACTCATTGGAAATCATAGAATGAATGAAATACTTATATAGCGCACAATGCGAACTGAATCGCCTCTAGGCGCTGTGGCGAGCTTTGATCATCTGCTAAAAGAGGAAGGTCTTGAGTTTTTTCCTAAAAGCCAGGTGATTTTCTTCCAGGCGGATGTTGATTGGTAGAGCATTCCATAGCCGAGGCCCTTGGACAGCGAATCTCCGATCACCCTTGGATTTATACCGGGCTTTGGGCACGAGGAGGAGGTTTTTGTTGGCTGATCGAAGACTGCGGTTTGGTGTGTAATGATTTATTTTCTCCATTAGGTATTGCGGAGCTTCTCTATGCACGCATTTGTGGGTGAGGCAAAGGGTCTTGAACGTGATCCGATTTTTTACGGTTAGCCAATGTAAGCTCCTCAGTGAAGGAATGAATGGATTCCCAGGTTTTTTTTCCTGTTATCAGCCTTGCCGCCGTGTTTTGGATCAGTTGTAATCGCGCAAGTTGATATTGTGGTAATCCTATGTAAAGCGAGTTTGCGTAGTCCAGTCGTGAATTAATGATTGTTCCAACTACCACTGCTTTGTCATTCTTTGGTATAAAAGGGATGAGTCTGTGAAGCATGCGCAGCAGATGGTGAGATCGACTGACTACAGATCCTATTTGCACATCCATTGACATTTGTGCGTCTAAAATAACCCCGAGACTCTTCGCTTTGGTCTTTGGGGAGATAGTCTGCCCAAAGACGGTTGGTGGAGACCAGGAGGTTTTGGTTGCGGGCTTATGATTTGGGTGTAAGATAAGAAGCTCTGTCTTTGATTGGTTCAGCTGGAGGGAGTTGGTGGTCATCCAGTCCTCTATTGATTTGAGGCAGTTTTCAAGTTGTTGTTGGTGATCTTTTTTTCCATTGATCCGGAAATAAAGTTGCGTGTCGTCAGCGTAAGAGTGGAAGCAGAGATCTGAGCATCTGATGATTTGAAGGAGTGGGCGAATGTAAATGTTGAAGAGAACGGGTGACAACGGAGAGCCTTGAGGGACTCCGCAGGTGACTGCCCGAGTTTCGGAGAGGAATTTTCCTAGTTTCACTGTCTGTGACCGATTTCCTAGGAAGGACGCGAACCAATGGAGATCTATGTCTTGGACTCCGGCTACTTCTGTGAGGCGGACGAGTAGAGTATTGTGATCTACTGTATCAAACGCTGCACTTAGGTCTAGCAGTACGAGGAGACACGGCTCTCCGTCATCTGCTGCTTCGAGGGCGTCATCCCAAATCTTGAGGAGAGCTGTTTCTGTTCCATGACCCGGGCGGAAGCCTGATTGCAGCGGGTCCAGGAATTTGTGAGTATGCAGGTGAAGTTGTAGCTGATGTACTACAGCTTTCTCCATGATCTTAGAAATGGTGTTGAGGCTTTTAATCGGCCTACGGTTGTTTGGATCCTGAGGGTCCAGGTTTGGTTTCTTGAGTAGAGGTTTGACAATGCCTTGTTTGAGGATGCTGGGAACAATCCCTTCATGGAATGATCGGTTTATGAGGTGGGTTATGGTTGGAGCCACGATGTCGGAGCATTCTTTCAGTAGTTTTGTGGGGATGATGTCAATAGGTGAGGTACTGTCACGCAGTTTATTAATGATGTTTTTTGCGGTGTCTACGGTAATTGGGGATAGTGAAAATTTTGGCGGTTGCGGTATGTTGGTGCGGACATCCTCTTTATGTATTTGCTGGCTGAGGTTGGATGTTTTCTTCTGACAAATTGTGAGATGATGATCCTGATCAGGGTATTGATCCTGAGGTGGGGCTAGGTATCAGACTTGCCGCCGTGCTTGAGGCTATTAGCGCGCAAGTTGATCAGGGGATGCCTATATGGATGCGGAAGGAGTTGTTGTATTCGGTTGCTGGCTGTTCCAGCTGCCTTTACTTAAGGTGGAGGTCTCCGCTTAGAAAAGAAGTCTGGCTGTGATCTGGAATAGTCACAATAGAGTACAAAGTTGCAGGACAAGTTGCACAAGTGGAAACGGAGCCTAAATGAAAAGTGGGTTTTTGTGCATGTGAACTGCATTCTGATGGGCCAACTTCACAGTTAACATTGCTAGCCATCAGATTTGCCCGTAGTCTTTACAGCGCATGAGCAGGAATGATGATCATATTTTACTACCATGGGTGAAGTACCCCTGGTAGTAAAATCCAATCGTTAAGGCTATTTGCACACTTGTGCGACTTGAAAGTCAAGTGCTTTTGCCATGATTTTTGCAGCGACTTGAAGTAATGTCTGTGTAATCTTGAGGTCTCTGCCACAAGTCGCATCAAAGTCAGACAAAAGTAGTACAAAAACTACTTTGAAGTCGCACAGATATGAACTGAACTTGTTGAAAATCATGGGGTATGACTTGTCATGAGTGTCAGTGTGTTGTGATTGGGCTGATTGGTTGCAGGGAGTGGCTGAGCTCTCAATCTAGGATCATATTACCAGGCCTGCTCTGCTATTCTATTGAGTGCATAGTAAACTGTTTTAAACTGATCAGTTCAGTCAGATGAATCGATTCATCCAGTTCACTGAAAAGAACGATTCGTTCATGAACTGGACATCACTAGAGGGGAATTATAGCTCCTCCCACACGGCTCTGAGGAGAATTATAGCTACTCCCACACGGCTCTGAGGGGAATTATAGCTCCTCCCACACAGCTCTGATAGGAATTATAGCTACTCCCACACAGCTCTGATAGGAATTATAGCTACTCCCACACAGCTCTGAGGAGAATTATAGGTAGTCCCACACAGCTCTGAGGGGAATTATAGCTAGTTATTATTATTATTATTATAGCCAAATTTACCACCCTAACTCCTCCCACAGCTTTTACACTACATAGACAGTAATATACCAAAACGTGTGGATTGTTCCCGATTGGTGTGCTATTACTTTGTGGAATGTTTCGCCAAATGGTTCACGAAATATCGTCGTTTTTGTGCCACAATTTGTCCCCTAGGAATGAATGGTGAAATGTTCAAAACTAGAGTGGGAGGTGACAAAAGCTGACAACTCCATGATCAGCCAAAACATTATGACAACCACATGACCAGCCAAAACATTATGACCTCCCCATGATCTGCCAAAACATTATGACCACCCCATTTTGAGCCAAAACATTATGACCACCCCATGAAAATGTAAAAAAAAAAATTTGAAAAATAAAAAATTTAAATAAAAAACATTTTTGAAATAAAACAATTTCTGAAAAAAATGTTCAGCTCTTTCAGCTAATGATGGGAATTCAACTTTTTTAGTACTATTTATACTTTTTAAAATATTAAGCTTTTTAACACTTTTCACAGTTACTCCAGCCACTCCAACCACACAACAGTTACTCAAGCCACCTCCACCCAGTTACTCCGCCCTCTCCAGTAGGTGGAGGCAAGAACACTTTACACAATTTCCCCAGAAATTGTAGACTTTTCTAGTTATTATTATTATTATAGTCAAATTTTCCACCCTAACTCCTCCCACAGCTTTTACTCTACATAGACAGTAATATACCAAGATGTGCGTATAGTTCCCAATTGGTGTGCTATTACTTTGTAGAACGTTTCGCCAAATGGTTCAAGAAATATCGTTTTTGCGCAAAATTTGTCCCATAGGAATGAATGGTGAAATGTTCAAAACCAGAGTAGGAGGTGACAAAAGCTCAACCCCCCCATGATCTGCCAAAACATTATGCCCCCCCCCATGATCAGCCAAATAATTTATGACCACCCCATGATCTGCCAAAACATTATGACCACCCCATGATCAGCCAAAACATTATGTCCACCCCATGATCAGCCAAAACATTATGTCCACCCCATGATCAGCCAAAACATTATGTCCACCCCATGATCAGCCAAATAATTTATGACCCCCCCCATTATCAGCCAAAACATTATGACCCCCCCCATGATCAGCCAAAACATTATGACCCCCCCATGATCAGCCAAATAATTTATGACCACCCCATTATCAGCCAAAACATTATGACCACCCCATGAAAAAAAAATAATTAAAATAAATAATAATTTTTGAAAAAAAAAATCATCTTTGACAAAATTTTTTTAAAAAAATCATTTTTTTAAAAAGTTTGAAAATAAAATCTTTTTTTTTTTTTAAATCACTTTTGAAAAAAAACATTTTTGAAATTAAAAAAAAAATGTTCAGCTCTTTCGGCTAATGATGGGAATTCAACGTTTTACTACTATTGATACTTTCTAAAATATTTAAGCTTTTTAAACACTTTTCACAGTTACTCCAGCCACTCCAACCACACAACAGTTACTCAAGCCATTCCACCCATTTACTCCGCCCACTCCAGTAGGTGGAGGCAAGAACACTTCACACAATTTCCCCAGAAATTGTAGCTTTTCTAGTTACAGTAATATGTTGCAATAATATGTTTTGCATACATCTCGCCTTGCTTGTTTTTGAGGTCTAGCCGGTGTTATATAAACTGCAAGGAAAAGAGGAAATAAAGGCATAAAGTAATTTCACACTGGACTGAAGGTGTCAGAGTGGTTACTTATGCTTTATATTCAATCATTTGATCAGGGGCACATATAAAAATACCAGACTTTGGTTCTGGTTCTGGTTCTGATCTAAAACAAAAAGGAAGCCGCAAACTCTGGACAATATTTTTTTGGTTCTCCCATAGAGGGTTTGCCCAGTCCAGGGCTCTCTCAGAAAGCAAAGATATCATGAAGCCTACTTTGCTTCTATCCATGGAAAACGCCTGGGGCAGGGTCTCAAAATAAATCTCAACCTGGTTGAGAAACCCTCTGCATTGAACTGGTCATTCCCCCGGAGCAGAACCAGACATACCTCTTATAGAAGTAATATTCAAAGGCAGGTTTCAGCAGCAGGGACAGCCTGCAACACAGGTTGAATTGGAGCAGCCACAGTGGGAGATTCCAGGTGAGAAATGCAATTCAGGAGCATCTTTACGCTATGGCAAACTGATCCATGCAGTGATCTTGCTCATCCAATCTGGAAAAAATATTGCCAACTAGTGGATTGTCTGCAACTTCTGAATTCATGGCCTTTGCCTACAGTCAGGAACCATGAATCCGACTGAGTCAGAAGTGCAGCAAAAATCACACTAATAAAATGGTATAAACAGAGCAAACATAGTCAAAACATAGCCAGCCACAGTTGGGTAACCAGGACAGGTATTCAGAACAGGCCAGAGAAACAGGAGTCCAGAGATCAGTGAAGTCGGGTGCAGCAAACAGGATCAGGAACCAGAAGGGAAGTCAGCCATGCAAAAGTCTTTCACAGGAAAACAAAGCAGATAGAGTCCGGATATGTTGATCAAGGCCAAGTCACTGAAGATCTGATCCAATTAGTTTATATAACCAGCAGCTCTATCTGGCAAGCAGGAAATGAAGACCAGGCGAGTCACTGTGGAAGGAAGAGACTTTGGCAATTAACCGACAGCTGAGCACAGAGCTCTGAGAAAGAAGGGCTAAGACTAACCCTGACAAAGTTTCACCAAAAATCCATAGAATTTTTGGATGTTCTATTTTTGTTAATGAGGACCATAGCTTGGGTTACACTCTGTTCAGGAAACCATTTTCTGGAAACACCATATTACATGCGGCCAGTTCGCATTCCACTCCATTCATAAATAGCATTCCCTATAGCCAGCACTTGGGTATTAGAAGAAACTGCACAAAACAGGAGGATTTTGAGAGGGAAACAAAGGCCCTCCATTACCGTTTTTTAGATGTTGCTATAGCAGATCCTGCCAGAAAAAGGAGTATAGCCCTGTTGAAATTCAGGACAGGGATAGGCTTAGCCAAAAAAACAAAAAGCATCAATCTACCACATCAACTACTGGGTTAATCACTAGGTATTCAGGACAAGATCAAAAAATCAGACACATAATGGAGAGATATTGGCCATGTCTCCTTAATTTCCAAAAATAAAATGGAAACTCCATATAGTAGTTGTATAGGATTGTACCATGGGTTCAACTTGTCCAATGTCCACTTTTTTGCACTGGATCATGTTCCTCCCCATGAAAGGTGGGGGTATGTGGATAAAAAAACTCCTACAGAGCAAGTCTAGGTGGATTTACAAACTATCAGCCGCCAAATACGCTAGCCTGAATGAAGCTATGAGCTTTAAGCCTTATTTAACCACTTGCCGACTGCCGGCCATCAAATGACGGCCAGGCGGCGAGCCTATTGCGGCGGGAGAGCATCATATGACGTCCTCCCATTTAAACATGGAATGCGCGCACATCCCTGTTACTTCGGTAGTGGCGTGTCACGGAGACACGGCCTGCCACCGAGGGGGATGAACAGCCATTGGGTATGGCTGTTTACCATATGAACGGCCGTGATGAAGTCACGGCCAATCACAGATGGCTACACCCCCACTGTGCATGGTGCGTGCGTGCGATCGCAAGTGCCCTGCGCGTGCACGTTGGGGGCAGCGTGTTCCCGGGAACACTGCTCGTCCCCGATGCTGGTAAACAGCCATTGGGTGGCTGCTTACCCACGTGATCGGCTGTGATCGTTTCACAGCCGATCACTAAATGTAAACAAACCACGGTAACGAGATGTTACCGGGTTCTCCTCCTCACACACTGATCGTGTGTGAGGAGGAGATTGCGGTAACATCCTGTTACCGCCTACAGTGTACACAAATCACACCGATTGCCCCCCCCCAATAAGGAGGACCTGTAACCACCTCTCATAGTACCTGTCACTCACAGTCCATCAGAGTACCCGAGTATCTGTCACAGCCCATCAGAGCACCCGAGTACCTGTCACAGTCCATCAGAGTACCCGAGTACCTGTCACAGCCCATCATTGTACCCGAGTACCTGTCACAGTCCATCAAAGTACCCGTCACAGCCCATCAAAGTACCCGAGTGCCTGTGACAGTCCATCAGAGTACCGAGTACTTGTCACAGCCCATCAGAGTACCCGAGTACCTGTCACAGTCCATCCGAGTACCCGAGTACCTGTCAAAGCCCATCAGAGTACCCGAGTACCTGTCCCAGTCCATCTGAGTACCTGAATACCTGTCACAGTTCACCTGAGTACCTGTCACAGTTCATCTGAGCACCCGAGTACCTGTCACAGTCCATATGAATACCTGAGTGCCTATCACCGCTCTTCAGAGTACCCAAATACTAGTCACCAGGCCATCAGAGTACCTGTCACCAGCCCATCAGAGTACTCGAGTACCTATTTGCAGCCCATGCCTCATAGAATATACGTTGGGGTGTTCACTTTTCAAAATTGGGTCATTTTGGGGGTAATTCCATTGTCCTGGTGCTCCAGGACCTTCAAAAGTGTGATAGGTAGGAAAGAAATGAGATGTATCATTTATGCTCCTAGAACGCCTGAAAGTATTACTACAATGTTCGGCCTCTCTATGTGACCAGGCTGTGTAAAAGTCCTACACATGTGGTATCGCCATACTCGGGAGGAGTAGCAGAATGTGTTTTGGGGTGTAATTTTTGCTATATATATGCTATGTGTTAAAAATATCTTATAAATTGACAACTTTGTGTAAAAAAAAAGCGTTTTCATTTTTTCCACATTTTCCAAAAACTTCTGGGAAAAAATGAACCGTTCAAAAGACTCATTATGCCTCACAGATTATACGTTGCGGTGTTTGCTTTCCAAATGGGGTAATTTTATGGGCAATTTTATTTATTTATGGGCCTTCAAACGTGTAATAGGTGGCTGTGAAATGAGATGTGTCATTTTTGCTCGTAGAACGCCTAAAGCTGCCACTTCAATGTTGGTGCTCTGTATGTGGCCAGGCTGTGTAAAAGTCTCACAAATGTGGTATTGGTATTGTGGTATGGCAGAATGTATTTTGGGGTGTAATTTGTTGTATGCATATGCTGGGTGTGAGAAATAACCTGATAATATGACAATTTTGTAAAAAAATAATAAAAAAAAAAATCTTAATTTTGCAAAGAATTGTGGGAAAAAATTACAACTTAAAAAAACTCACCATGCTACTTACTTAATACCTTTGAATGTCTACTTTCTAAAAAGGGGTAATTTGGGGGGTATTTGTACTTTCCTGACTTGTTAGTGTCTCAAGAAATGAGATACACCCGATGTACTGAAGGCCTGATCAGATGTGATCAATTTTCAGTGATTGGCACTATAGTTTGTAGACTCTCTAACTTTCACAAAGACCAAATAATATACACTAATGTGGGTTATTTTTTACCAAAGATATGTAGCAGTATAAATTTTGGACAAAATTTATGAAGAAAAATTACTAATTCGCAAAATGTTATGACAGAAACAAAGAAAAGGGCATTTTTTTCACTAAATTTACGTATTTTTTTATTTATAGCACAAAAAATAAAAAACCCACTAATGATTAAATCCCACCAAAAGAAAGCTCTATTTGTGTGGAAAAAAGGACACAAATTTCATATGGGTACAGTGTTGCATGACTAATAATTGTCATTCAAACTGTGAGAGCGCTCAAAGCTGAAAATTGGTCGTGTCAGGAAGGGGGTGTAAGTGCACTGTATTGAGGTGGTTACATAATATTGATTTCTCTTTATACATCCTTCCCCTTTGGATTTTCTCTTTGCTAAGCCATTACTATTGAAATGCATTTAATCTCTTATGCATGTAATTTTTCTTTCAATGACTGGTTGCTTACTCGAGGGGTACTCACCCAGGAAATTTAATTGTTTTGATATTTGGATTGATGTGGGTAGGATCCCCCCCCCCTTTTTCTGTTTGACAATTTAGTTATCTCTCACCATAGGACCTGCCATTTGGGCATTTTTATTTTCATTTGTAAATTTAATTTAATTTTTGCCATTTGATTTTTGGAGCTACCTAATTCTGGGGGATTGGTGACCTTACAGACACGAGTGGTGTTTCCCCTCACAAGGTAGATATGGCACCTTTGTGGTGTGCTCCTGTCCTTGCTAGAGTTGGGCACCAGTGCCCATTGTGCCTGTGCTGCAAGTCCCTCCAGGATGCTGGTGGTGGTTTGGGGGGATTTGTTTTGGGTCTGGACTGAGTTCCCGCCCCTTTCCTTTCCATTTGTGCCTATCTTGGGAACTATTGCCATTCCCCATCTGAGACATCCATCTTGATGGATGGACTTTCAAAGATGGCCGAAATGGGTCCACTGTGCATGCGTGTGATGTCATTGCAGGGTGACGCTTGCACATGCGTGGAGGCTACAGCATGTCCACAATCCATTGGTGACGTCAGGCGCTGGCTGATCAGGGGGAGCATATAACGCAGGACTGTGGGCCATTGTCAGTGCCTGCACCGAGCCAGGGACACCTGTGAGCATTCATTGGGATTATATTGGTGTACAATTTAGGGAATTGAATACCTTGCTGGGGAAACCTCAATATATAGTATGTGGTACTATTGCCTAACCCCAGTTCTTTTGATGTTTGCTTGCTACCAGATGGGACACTATGGCCTTTGAGACCTCAGTAATGTACACATTTTTGCAACTGTCTATATATGATGACAATGTAGCTCATTCATTCTGGGGGGACATCCCTGGATTGTGTTACCTTTTCTTATGTGTCTTTTTGGATGGGTCTAGAGATTCTGGGCAGCAATCTAAGGCACTTGAGGTTTTATGGGGGTATTTTGTTTATTGATAGTATCTTTTTTGAGGTCCACATGCATTCAGGCTCATTCTTCATTATTTCACAGACATACTGGTTCCAATGTGTTCTCCCTATGGTCTATTACCGCCTAGATTGGTCTTTATCAGTGCCCATTCCAGTGATTTGGGTTAATACAGATGGTGAGTGTTCCTTAGCCTCATGTCTTTCTGCAGTGCGGTACAACTCATTGAGATTAATTTAGTTCATTAATTGTTGTTGTTGTGTATAAATGAAATTTATATCATATACAATTTCTACCTAGATATATTTGCATATATGAATATTGCCAAACCAACAAACACATAGATGTGGTTGTCAGTTTGGCAATATTCATATATGCAAATATATCTACGTAGAAATTGTTTGTTTTCATAATGGTGTTGATTGTATTTATTGTTTTTATATCATTAATTCTTCTATCATCTCAAACTCTTTCTCACTACTCAGATGTTCCTCCTCCTTTACTCCTTTTACTATTCTCTTCTCCCGACCTCCCTTCTCCCCTTCCCTAGTCTTCCCAATCCCTCATACTGGGTATCTCAACCTATCCAACCAGGGTTTCCACATCTTTTTAAATTCTTTGAAATTTCCTCTCCTTAGATATATTACCTTTTCCTTCCATACTGTTTCTGTAATTAACAGCTGCCAATCTGCTACTGAAGGGAGATTTTCTGCTTGCCACCTCTGCGCTATCAATTTTCTTGCTTGAAACATACACCTCAATGCTGCTTTATTTATACATGCCGATCCTCCTATTCCTTCGTTCAGACCCAACACACATAATCTGGGGTCTAGCGAAACAATTTTGGGCATCGCCAGAACATGTGTGTCAGGTCCCCAGGCTCCTGACATCTTGGACATTCATAATCCGCTCTTCGTCCAAAGCTAAACAATCTCTTCGGTGTATAATATGATCTTTGTAGCAACATCAAGTGTGACATCTTCTGGGCAGGCGAAATTGAGATTAAATGCCCACCCTCCAATATCCTCATCCACTGCTCATGAATGTTCCGAATTCCTCCTCCCACTTCCTTCTACTTTTAAACCTTTCTGGGCTTTCTATACTCCCTTCACATATAAGGGGATAAGTATCTGCTATAAATCCTCCTGCTCTTTCTTGGGAGTTTAATCTGCAATAGATAGGGGAATTGCTTCAGACTGGTCCCTGCTTATTAAATTGTTTCCCTAGCGCGTGTCTAATTTGAAGATATTTATAAAATGATTGTTTTGGTATATCAAATTCCATTCTTAATGCGTTAAATGTTTTTAATGTATTTCCTGTATAACTGGGCCAGCTTGTCTATCCCCTTCATTTCCCAGTCTTTGTATCCTCCTATCTTTACCATTTCCTGCAGGTTCTGATTATTCCATAGAGGAGCATATTTGGTTAAACCTCCTAAACCTTTTATCGCCTTTACTGCCTTCCACACTTTTAAAGCTAGTTTTATTGTGGGTGTTATTTGGGGAAATGAGTTAGCCTCAAGAGCTTCTACCATAGTCTTATGGGGTGTCCGTATTAGCATTAACCACTTAAGGACCGCCACATGGCAATGTACGTCGGCGCAATGGCACCGACAGGCACAAGCATGTACATGTACGTGCTCGCATTCCAGCGGGTGGGGGGTCCAATCGGACCCCCTCCCGCTGGATGCGTTAGTCCGTTTCACTGCAGGAGCGATCCGGGATGAGGGGATGGCCGTTGGTTTCTGGCCACCCCCTCTCGATCGCTCCTGGCGAATGAGAAACTTCCCCCGCTGTGTATAGTAAACACAGGCAGGGAGGAAGTGATGTAATTCTCCTCGGGGCGGTCTTTTTAAAACGGACTGCGAGGAGAACAGAAAAAGTAAGTGTACACCAACACTACACTGACATGTAGGTACACATAGGCACACAAACCCCCCCCGATCACCCCCTGATCCCCCCCGCCCCCTCCTCCCAGTCAGAGTGTCACTGATTGCAGTGATCATTTATTTACTGATCACTGCATTCAGTATCAGTTGGCACAGTAAAAACTGTCAGGGCAGTTAGTGTTAGGTCCAGGGTAGCCCCCTACCCCCCCCAATAAAGGTTTAACCCCCTGATTGCCCCTAGAGTTAACCCTTTCACCCCCTTTTGCCATTGTCACTAAGCAATCATTTTTCTGATCACTGCATTAGTGTCACTGGTGCCGCTAAGTAGCTAGTTATTTTTTTAGGTTCACCGCCAGGTTTTTATAGCGCTAGGTACCCCGATATGCTACCCAATAACGGTTTTAACCCCCTGATTGCCCCTAGTTAACCCTTTCACCCCCTTTTGCCAGGGTCACTAAGCGATCATTTTTCTGATCGCTGCATTAGTGTCACTAGGTAGCTAGTTATTTTTTTAGGTTCACTGTCAGGTTTTTATAGCGCTTTTTAACCCCCTGATTTCCCCTAGTTAACCCTTTCACCAGCGATCACCGTATAAGTGCCACTGGTGACGCCGGTTAGCCAGTTAGTTATTTAGGTTATTTAGGTTCCCCGTCAGGTTTTTATATAGTGCCAGGGACCCCCATATACTACCTAATAAAGATTTTAACCCCCTGATTGCCCCTAGTTAACCCTTTCACCAGTGATCACCTTATAAGTGACTCTGGTTAGTTAGTTTGCTTTTTATAGCATCAGGGCACCCACCATTTATTACCCAATAAAGGTTTAACCCCCTGATCACCCGGCGGGTGATATCAATTAGGTTTTAGGGTCAGGGTCTGCGTCGCCCCAGGCAGCGCTAGGTTAGTGCCAGTACCGCTAACACCCACGCGCAAAGCATAAACCTCCCGTAGTGGTATAGAATCTGAACAGATCAATATCTGATCTGATCAGATCTATACTAGCGTCCCCAGCAGTTTAGGGTTCCAAAAAAACGCATTGTTAGCGGAATCAGCCCAGATACCTGCTGGCACCTGCGTTTTGCCCCTCCGCCCAGCCCACCCAAGTGCAGTATCGATCGATCACTGTCACTTACAAAACACTAAACACATAACTGCAGCGTTCGCAGAGTCAGGCCTGATCCCTGCGATCGCTAACAGTTTTTTTTGGTAGCATTTTATATTTAAATCCTGAAGGCAGTGCTTGGTTTTCAGGGTCCCGTACGTGGCTAGGCTCCCAAAAAGTCCCCCACATGTGGTATCTCCATACTCATGAGAAGCAGCAGAATTTATTTTGGGGTGTAATTCCACATATAACTATGGCATGTGTGAGCAATATATCATTTAGTGACAACTTTTTGTAAACTTTTTTTTGTGTGTCATTATTCAATCACTTGAGACAAAAAAAAAAATATTCAATGGGCTCAACATGCCCCTAAGCAATTTCCTTGGGGTGTCTACTTTCCAAAATGGGGTCATTTGGGGGGGTTTGTACTGCCCTGCCATTTTAGCACCTCAAGAAATGAGATAGGCAGTCATAAATTAAAAGCTGTCTAAATTCCAGAAAATGTACTCTAGTTTGTAGACGCTATAACTTTTGCGCAAACCAAGAAATATACGCTTATTGACATTTTTTTTACTAAAGACATGTGGCTGAATACATTTTGCCCTAAATGTATGACTAAAATTGAGTTTATTAGATTTTTCTTATAAAAAAAATTAGAAAATATATTTTTTTCTCGAAATTTTCGGTCTTTTTCCATTTATATCGCAAAAAATAAAAATCACAGAGGCAATCAAATACCATCAAAAGAAAGCTCTATTTGTGGGAAGAAAAGGACGGAAATTTTGTTTGGGTACAACATTGCATGACCGCGCAATTACCAGTTAAAGCAGTGCAGTGCCAAATTGTAAAAAGACCTCTGGTCCTTAGGCTGACAATTGGTCCGGGGCTGAAGTGGTTAAAGCCTTGTTTGTTCCACCACCTGTCTCCTTACTCATTCCCAGATGCTGCAATTGAGCAGCTAGGAAGTAGCTCCTTGGGTGTGGTACTGCCATTCCTCCTTTTCTTGTTGGTGACTGCAGGGTTTGTAGGGCGACCCTTGACACTTCCCCTCTCCATATGAGTTCTTGGAATAATACCTCTATTTTTCTGAACCATTTTATATCTACCCATATGGGGGAGTTGTGTAGCACATACAATAACTGCGGCATCCATAACATTTTAAATCAGATTGCATCTCCCTGCAACCGATAATGGGAGTCTCTTCCAGATTTCAATTTTATTTTTAAATTTAGCTATTAATGGGGCTACGTTATTGCTTATATATTTATTGGGATCTCTTTGTATATGTATCCCTAAGTATTTTATCCGTTCCACCACTTCCATCTGCAGCATTGCCGCTGGACTTTGGCTCCCCAATTCATCCACCGGCATAAGGGCTGATTTTTCCCAATTTATAACCAATCCCGAAAACCTACCAAATTCCACAATGACCTTCATCCCCTTCCTGTCTCCCCCAGGAAGAGGAGAATATCATCCACATACAATGCGATCCTCTCTCCTCCCTTGGAAGCCAACCATATTCGTATTGGATTTAATTGCAATGGCTAGCGGTTCCATAGCCAGGGCGAAGATCAGGGGTGACAAAGGGCACCCCTGTCTTGTCCCCCTCTCTAAAAAAATCTTATCTGAGTACTCATTATTAACCCTGATTCTGGCACTAAGACCGTTATACAGAGTTTTTACCCATGCAATGAACGTGGGACCAAATCCAAATTCACCCAGTACATGCCAGATATATCTCCATTCTAAACTGTCAAAGGATTTAACTACATCTAAAGCCATAATTGCCTTTTTGCCTACATTTTCTGTTGGTAACTGCAGGTTAAGATATAATCTTCTAATGTTCATACTGGTGGACCTACCCGGGATAAATCCTGTTTGATCAGGATTTATCAATCTGGAGATGATTTTATTCAATCTGACTACTAGTACTTTGGCTAATATTTTGGCATCCGAACAAAGGAGGGAAATGGGTCGATAAGATTTGGTTTCTAATGGGTCCTTCCCTTTATGCAAAACTATTATCGATGTTTCGGTCATTGAGGTGGGCAGTCTCCCTTCCTCCTTTGCCCAATTTAATACTTTAAGAAGCTCTGGCAGCAGTATTTTACCATAGTATTTATAGGTTTCCACAGGGAGACCATCTGGTCCTGGGGATTTCTGATTAGCCATTTCCGTCACTGCAAGTTGAATTTCCTCTAACGTTAATGGTGCTTCCATTGTCTCTCTATCCTCCTTGGTGAGGGACGGTGTTTTGATGTTCGCGAAAAATATATCCATGTCCTCGTCTCCCATCCCCCTGTGATCTGTACAGTTTTGCATAGTATGCCCTGAAGGTATCTGTAATTACTGAACCCTGTGTTGAGATTTCTCCCTTCTCTGTCCTGATCACGGGGACGGTGGATGGCAAGGAGTTGGTTCTTACTATCTGTGTCAGCATCCTCCCTACTTTTTCCCCCTCCCCATACGAAACAGTCTTTTATTCTCTATTTTCCTGATAATCACTGCTTTATATTCCTGTTGTTTTTCTAACCATATATTTTGTTTCTCTGGGGTGGGGTTTTCTACGTACGCTCTTTCTACTTCCACCAACTCCCTTTTAACTCTGTCCTCCCATTCTCTAGATGTATTCTTAATTGTCGCTACTTGTTGGATAAGGATACCCCTGAGGTAGGCCTTTAATGCATCCCATGTCACTCCTCTTTCTGCAGTCTCATTAAACTCTATAACTCTGCTAGCTTAGATAACACCTTATCAGGATCTCCAATTATCTCGAACCATACTGGATTCATTTTCAATACTCTTGGAGGTCTTGTCCCCTCTAAATTTACCGATACTGTCACTAGTGAGTGACCTGAAACCCCCCTGGGTTGGTAGACCATCTCCCTTACTACTCGGCTTGCTTCCTCATTCCCAAGAACTAGATCTATTCTTGAGAGTGAGGAGTAGGAGCTCCGGATTCCGAACTCTCCACATATCAGACAGTCCCCCCTCCTGCAGAAACCGGGACAACCGGGTCTCAACCTCCTTCTGCATATATATTCCTGGTGGAAACTTATCCTGACTTTTATTAATAACCTCATTAAAATCCCCCATTACTATAACTAGCATCCCGGATTTATCCACTATAAAATTCCATTAGACGATATAGAACTTCCATTTTGAATGGTGGAGGAATATAAATATTTGCAAAAACATACTCCTGATTCTCAATTACACAATATAAAAAAACAAATCGTCCTTCTTTATCTATGCTGATCTGCCGACAGGTAAACCCCATCTCTCTCCTTACCAGCACAGCCACACCCCTTAAGTAGGAGGTGTGAACTGAGTGGAATTGAGCTTGAAATTTCCTACTTCAATTTTTTAATTTGGTATCTTCAGTTAGATGCGTTTCCTGTAGGCAGATTAGCCCTGCACCACATTTTTCAAGGGCATCAAACACTGCTGCTCTTTTAACAGGAGTCCCCAACCCATGGACATTCCAAGAATCAATATTCAAAACTCTAGCTGCATAATTAAAAAAAAAAAAAAAAAAAAAGGAGGGGAAGAAAAAAAAAAAAAAAAAAAAAAACACAAAAAGGTTGGGATTAGGATTCCTTGACACAAAACAGAAGTAATCCCTGCATATCCACCGGCAGACCATGGCGGAGAAGAGGGCGGGGGGGGGGGGGAGAAAGAAGAAACTCCACTGAATAAAAATCATAATAAATTTGTTCATCCCTTTGTACATCATAGTGTCATCCTGTCCTAATCTTCCCATCTGAGTGCAAAATATAAACTTTACATCTGTTCGTGCTCTCAACCCTTGTTTACTCATTAATTTTACTTTATCATCTGTTACTGTGCAAGCTTCAACATTTTCCTGTGCTTTATATACCCCGATGTTCCTTAATCCCTCCCCCCTCCCCCCTTTGTACCATTCTAGGTTACCCCTAGGGGCTTTTTCTGTGACCAATACATTCCCACCCACACCATCTTGCTCTCCCCCTCTCTCTCGTGCTTTCATCCCAGCCCCACTCCCCCTTGTACTCAAGCAGTGTCTCATTTTGACCCCACTTCTTCTCATTCATAAATTCCTATTATACTGTGTACCACTCAGCATATTGTGCTAGTGTTTCAAATACGGTGCACCCAAATGCCTCCCCCTGTGCATATGCTTTCTCCCCCCCTCCCCGTGGGAAAAAAAAGGGGAAAGAAAAAAAAAGGGGGGGGGGAAAGGGAAGGAATCCACAGATAAACAAAAACATCACTTCCTCAACAACTGGTCCCCCTTCTCTTGCACCCAGGCTGCCACACTAGCCGGGGTGTCAAAAATTAAAGTCTCTCCCAATGCTACTACCCGTAACCGGGCCAGATAGAGCAAAGTGTATGTAACGTCCAGTTTCTGAAGTCTACACTTGGTTTCGATAAATTCCGCTCTGTGCTTCTGCAGATCTGGTGAGAAGTCAGAGTAGAATGAGATTTTCGCACCCTTGTAAGTAATACTTCCCATCTCTCTGGCCTTACGGAGTAAAACTGCTTTATCTCGATAATTCAGAAATTTCAATAGCACAGATCTAGGCTGCCCCCCCCCCCCCCCCCCCCGGTGCAGACTTCTAAGCGGGACTATGTGCCCTTTCTATTGCAAATTGTTGAGAAAAAGTCTCTCTGCCAAACACTTCAATAAACCATCTTTCTAAAAACTCGATTGGATCAGAGCCTTCACATTTCTCTGGGAGGCCTACCAGTCTTATATTGTCGCTTCGAAGCCTTTTTTTCCATTTCGTCCAATTTCCCTTCAAATTTACCCATCTGTATTTTTAGATCTTTAACCTCTTTATTCAATGGGTACACCTCATCTTCAATCTGACAGATTCTCCCTACTGCTGCTGTGATTCTATCAACTGTCATTTGGAGTTCCTGCCGCATCAAGGCTAACTCCACTTTAATACTTTTTGTTTGGTCGCATAGCTCTACCAGAGACTGTTTAGAAATATTAACTGCCCCCAAGACCTCCTTTAGCGTTGGTTCTCCTCCTCCATCTGTTGAGGCCACCTGCATAAAGGCTGTTTTAGATCTTCCGGCAGCACTCATACTTTTATTATTTGTATGATTTGCTCCCGCCTGCGTTGACTGCCCTTGGCTCTTTCTATCCATTGAAGATTTTACTTGGCTCCCCTGTCCCCCCTTATTTGGTGTATTATCGGGGGTATGAGCATATCTTTCCAGCTTGGCTGCTGCTAATATCCCAGTTTTTGCTGTGGACTGGGAACCCTTTTCCTTGTCTTTATCCTTGGCTGATTGTATCCCAACGTTTTCCTGTCTGACATGCTCCTCCCCTCTCCTCCTAGCAGACATGATTCAGTTCCACAGGTATCCCCAAAAGAGCTCCCTTCCCCCTTATTCCTCTCCCTCCCTCCTAACTCCCTTCCAAAGAAAAAAAAGGAAGGAAAAAGGGAAAGAAAGAGGGAAAAAAGGGGGTAATTCTCCAGGGCCAAGGCTCACCGAAGGGGGGGACTAATGGGGGCCCAATGCCGAACTTTAATTTCAACAATTTCCGGCGACTCCGCTGTTCAATAATAATCCCTTTCCTTCCTTCCTCTTCTCTCCCCTGCTTCCTGAACAATGGGGGGGAACAGCAGCAGGATTTTAAAGTATAGGTGCACTTTCTATCCATGTGTCCGTATGTATTACACACAAAAATGATACAGCGTCCACTTAACACCACCTCACCTCATCTTCTTCAGCATCTCCCTTTTTAAATCCAGTGAGCAGTGGTGGGTAACTTAGCATAAGGAAAGTATCTCTCAGAAATCTCCACGGGTGCTGTACCTTTAATATGTCATGTGTGTCATACCTGGCTGTGACACTCTCCAGCTTCTAGCGCTGTGTCTCCACTCTGCCTGGATCTCGTGAGACCTCGCAGCTGCGGGCTGAGGACCTCTCATTCGCCCGTCACACGCTGACAGCAGGGCTTCCCGAGACCAGGACCTCACCGCTCCGCCAATGCACGCCTCCTCCCTCTCACCGAACACCGGGCTCCACAGGTACTCTGCCAATACTCTCGGAGAACTACAGCTTCTCCGCCGGGAATAGCAGGGGCGCCGCAGGTCACACCGCAGTCAATTTAGCTCAGCATCGGCGTGCAGTGAGAGCGCACACCTCTCTCACTCCTCACACATCACCACCGCCGCCATCACCATCCGGCCACGCCCCCATCTGTGTTCCTCTGCTTCCTGTTCCTTGTATTTATTGTTATTATAGTTACACATGCTTTATAGTCCCTGAAGAAGCAGAAAAGCATGCCCCAATTTTCAATAATTTTGAATAAAGAATATTTTTATATAATGTGTGTAATGGCACCACAAAAATCCCTCTTTGTGATCCCTAAAAATAATACTTTTCTGGGATGAAGGTGCCCTTGATCTGTAGGTGTAGGTGGCATATTCAAAAGGTACAGGTTTGAACCATGTCTAAATCAGCAGTTATAGCATAGTTATATATCTTCATTTGATATCTAAGACCCATTTCCAGTTTAAAAATAATATTTAGACAAGCCCATCTGGCACCAACAACCGTGTCACATTCAAAGACACTTAAATCCCTTTTCTTTCCCATTCTGATGCTCAGTTTGAACTTCAACAATTCAGCTTCACCATGTCTAGATGCCTAAATGCATTGAGTTGCTACTATGTGATTGCCTGATTAGCAATTTTTGTTACCAAGAAATTGAACAAGTGTACCTAATAGAGTGACCAGTGAGTATATCATACTTTATTGTAATCAAATCGCTGAGATTGACTAGGCAGGCCATAGCATACAAGTATAGCCTGGTTAATGACACTGGGTCTTCTCAGGCATAATCTGAAATACAAAATATATATATGAACAGAATATGTTGATATTTACTGCAGGAATGCCACATGGAGTACATAAGTCAAAGGGACCAAGTGGATCCCAGCAAAGGAAAGCAAAGGAGGCAAAAATTTAATTGATAAAAACACTTGCTGGATCCATGCTTCAATATGTGAAAAGACCAGATGATGGGCAGGGTTAATCAAAAGACCCTGCTTGTCAGTCTCCAGTTCATGAAGCTGATTCTTCTAATGCTTTTGCTAGCATTTATTCTGCAGAAAAGCAAGAAGTGGAAATGGCAGAAGCAGAAGTGCAAGGAATGGAAAGGGCAGAATCTGAAGCAGAAGAGAGTTCTGAGAGTGACTCTAGCCACAGTCATGATACTGTAAAAGAGATGAGTGCCATTCAAGAGAAAGATTTTCAAATGTTATCTAATGTTTCTTTCTGGGAGATACCATATCATGTTCGGGTTGAAATAATCAAACAGGGAAGTGCTTCTTTCCAGAACAAAGAGGACCCTTTCAGTGTTGCAAAAAGGCAAGATGCAAAAGCTGCAGCAAAGGGACATGTGCGGCAACTTTCAAAAGAGTGGTTTTACAAGGTGATGCCAAATGGTGAAAAAATTCTGGGGTCATGGATGGTTTACTCACCTGTCAGTGAGAATTTAATTGTTTTTGCTGCTGACTGTTTGCCGTTTGTACGCTAGATACGACATTCAAATTTGTGACTGGGTTTCAGAAATGGTGGAAGCTAAGCCAGAAAGTACATAATCATGAGACATCCCAAGAAAACCTAAAGTGCCTTGAAAAATTGAAAACCTTGGCAGCAGGACTTAGGCTGCACCAAAGTATTGATGCTGGAGCTATTACGGTGATGGAGATCGAGAAGAAAAAGTGGAGGAATATCTTACACAGATTGCTTGACATCACATTGTTTCTTGCCAAGCAGAACCTAGCATCCCGTGGCCACAAGGAAGATGA